>NW_020190815.1:0-46037 GCF_002263795.3 Bos taurus | reverse complement strand
AAAAAAAAAAAAAAAAAAAAAAAAAAAAGAAGAGAAAAAAAATGATTCCTCCAAGGCAGGAAAACCCTCCGACAAGGGGGATCTCGGGGGTTTTTTGGCCCATTTCCCCCCCAGAAAAACGCAACCCGGGGAGACAGGCATTCATCTCGAGTGGAAGCAAAGAACCCCGCTCTGCTCTCGAATCGCGACGGGTATCTCTTGGAGCTCACTGGGTGGACTCAAGGGAGTCAAGCCTCCTGAGGCGTTTGGAGAGAGGTCGCGAGATTGGTCTCTAGGCCATGCAGGAGACGAAGGCCCTCATCTCTCGATGACGGGGGAATCTCGGGGTTGTTTCCGAGCGGCGCCCCAGTGTGCGGTTTCTCACGAGGTACGACGGCGAGGTCAGTGAGCCTCTCGTGGGGCGCCAGGGAAGTCGGGTCTCCATGCGAGTGGCGAGGGGGAGCGCGTCATGCTCCGAGCCATGGTAGGGGAATCTGGCCTCGAGACGTGTTGAAGAAGTTCTCTCGAGGGCTTTCCCGGGTTGAGGCAGGAAACCCTGGGTTCCCTCGACTTGTGCAGGTGACCTCAGGGGGCTTCTCATGGTGGCTCTGAGAAGCCAGGGAAACTGGAGGTGGGAGGGGCCTCTCGGGACTCCACTGGGCTTGGTGCATTGGAAGAGGGCCTCATCTCCAGTTGAGGCAGGAACCGCAGGGTACCTCTGATTTCAGACTCCGATCGCAGGGTCCCTGCAGACTGGGGACAGGAGAGTCAGGCCTCGTCTTGGGTTGAGGCATGGAACTCCGCCTGCCTCTCGAGATGTCCCCGGGGAGAGAGGCCGCTTGTCGAGCTGGATTTGGAACCTGGGGTTTTTTCCGAACGATGCACGGAAAAACTGCCCCTTCGTGTTGACTGCATTCACAGGCTGGAGTTCGGAGAGGTGTCCGGGCATCGGGTTCTTATCAAGAGGGGACCGGGAAATCGGGGTCCTACGGAATGTGGAACCACCCACGAGGCCACGTCTGGAATGTCTTCGTGAGACCGGCCTCATCCTGAGGTGCGACCGGAAGGTCGGGAACCCCTTCCAGACAAAGCAGGGGAGTCGACCCTCCTGTCCAGATCCGGAGGGGAGAAAGGGCTCAGAGGAGGGGGTGCCGGAAAACCTCAGTGTTCCTCTCGAGGGAGACCGGGATTTCGGGGAACTTTGTGGGTCGCATCAAGGGTGCCAAGTGCCCTTTCGACCTCCAATTCCTAACGTGGGACATCTCCTGAGGCGCTGTAGCGGGAAAGGGCTTCATCTTGCGATGGCGGGGGAGCCACGTGGTTTTTCTCGAGTTACGGCGGGATTCTCGAGTTACGACGGGGAATTCAGGCTGCCTCTTGTGTTGGCCCAGGCAAGTCCAATCTTCCATTCGAGTTGCGAAGGAAAGCTGGGGATTGCTCTCGAGTGACTGCAGGGCCAATAGACCTCATCTAGGCTTGTGACCAGAAGCCACTGTTCCTCTCCAGGGGCGACAGGGATCTCGGGGTTGCATTCCAGACGCACCTGGGGAGACAGGCATTCATCTCGAGTGGAAGCAAAGAACCCCGCTCTGCTCTCGAATCGCGACGGGTATCTCTTGGAGCTCACTGGGTGGACTCAAGGGAGTCAAGCCTCCTGAGGCGTTTGGAGAGAGGTCGCGAGATTGGTCTCTAGGCCATGCAGGAGACGAAGGCCCTCATCTCTCGATGACGGGGGAATCTCGGGGTTGTTCTCGAGCGGCGGCCCCAGTGTGCGGTTTCTCACGAGGTACGACGGCGAGGTCAGTGAGCCTCTCGTGGGGCGCCAGGGAAGTCGGGTCTCCATGCGAGTGGCGAGGGGGAGCGCGTCATTGCTCCCGAGCCATGGTAGGGGAATCTGGCCTCGAGACGTGTTGAAGAAGGTCTCTCGAGGTCTTTCCCGGGTTGAGGCAGGAAACCCTGGGTTCCCTCGACTTGTGCAGGTGACCTCAGGGGGCTTCTCATGGTGGCTCTGAGAAGCCAGGGAAACTGGAGGTGGGAGGGGCCTCTCGGGACTCCACTGGGTTTGGTGCATTGGAAGAGGGCCTCATCTCCAGTTGAGGCAGGAACCGCAGGGTACCTCTGATTTCAGACTCCGATCGCAGGGTCCCTGCAGACTGGGGACAGGAGAGTCAGGCCTCGTCTTGGGTTGAGGCATGGAACTCCGCTTGCCTCTCGAGATGTCCCCGGGGAGAGAGGCCGCTTGTCGAGCTGTATTTGGAACCTGGGGTTTTTTCCGAACGATGCACGGAAAAACTGCCCCTTCGTGTTGACTTCATTCACAGGGTGGAGTTCGGAGAGGTGTCCGGGCATCGGGTTCTTATCAAGAGGGGACCGGGAAATCGGGGTCCTACGGAATGTGGAACCACCCACGAGGCCACGTCTGGAATGTCTTCGTGAGACCGGCCTCATCCTGAGGTGCGACCGGAAGGTCGGGAACCCCTTCCAGACAAAGCAGGGGAGTCGACCCTCCTGTCCAGATCAGGAGGGGAGAAAGGGCTCAGAGGAGGGGGTGCCGGAAAACCTCAGTGTTCCTCTCGAGGGAGACCGGGATTTCGGGGAACTTTGTGGGTCGCATCAAGGGTGCCAAGTGCCCTTTCGACCTCCAATTCCTAACGTGGGACTTCTCCTGAGGCGCTGTAGCGGGAAAGGGCTTCATCTTGCGATGACGGGGGAGCCACGTGGTTTTTCTCGAGTTACGGCGGGATTCTCGAGTTACGACGGGGAATTCAGGATGCCTCTTGTGTTGGCCCAGGCAAGTCCAATCTTCCATTCGAGTTGCGAAGGAAAGCTGGGCATTGCTCTCGAGTGACTGCAGGGCCAATAGACCTCATCTAGGCTTGTGTCCAGAAGCCAATGTTCCTCTCCAGGGGCGACAGGGATCTCGGGGTTGCATTCCAGACGCACCCGGGGAGACAGGCATTCATCTCGAGTGGAAGCAAAGAACCCCGCTCTGCTCTCGAATCGCGACGGGTATCTCTTGGAGCTCACTGGGTGGACTCAAGGGAGTCAAGCCTCCTGAGGCGTTTGGAGAGAGGCCGCGAGATTGGTCTCTAGGCCATGCAGGAGACGAAGGCCCTCATCTCTCGATGACGGGGGAATCTCGGGGTTGTTCTCGAGCGGCGGCCCCAGTGTGCGGTTTCTCACGAGGTACGACGGCGAGGTCAGTGAGCCTCTCGTGGGGCGCCAGGGAAGTCGGGTCTCCATGCGAGTGGCGAGGGGGAGCGCGTCATTGCTCCCGAGCCATGGGAGGGGACTCTGGCCTCGAGACGTGTTGAAGAAGGTCTCTCGAGGTCTTTCCCGGGTTGAGGCAGGAAACCCTGGGTTCCCTCGACTTGTGCAGGTGACCTCAGGGGGCTTCTCATGGTGGCTCTGAGAAGCCAGGGAAACTGGAGGTGGGAGGGGCCTCTCGGGACTCCACTGGGTTTGGTGCATTGGAAGAGGGCCTCATCTCCAGTTGAGGCAGGAACCGCAGGGTACCTCTGATTTCAGACTCCGATCGCAGGGTCCCTGCAGACTGGGGACAGGAGAGTCAGGCCTCGTCTTGGGTTGAGGCATGGAACTCCGCTTGCCTCTCGAGATGTCCCCGGGGAGAGAGGCCGCTTGTCGAGCTGTCTTTGGAACCTGGGGTTTTTTTCCGAACGATGCACGGAAAAACTGCCCCTTCGTGTTGACTTCATTCACAGGGTGGAGTTCGGAGAGGTGTCCGGGCATCGGGTTCTTATCAAGAGGGGACCGGGAAATCGGGGTCCTACGGAATGTGGAACCACCCACGAGGCCACGTCTGGAATGTCTTCGTGAGACCGGCCTCATCCTGAGGTGCGACCGGAAGGTCGGGAACCCCTTCCAGACAAAGCAGGGGAGTCGACCCTCCCGTCCAGATCAGGAGGGGAGAAAGGGCTCAGAGGAGGGGGTGCCGGAAAACCTCAGGGTTCCTCTCGAGGGAGACCGGGATTTCGGGGAACTTTGTGGGTCGCATCAAGGGTGCCAAGTGCCCTTTCGACCTCCAATTCCTAACGTGGGACTTCTCCTGAGGCGCTGTAGCGGGAAAGGGCTTCATCTTGCGATGACGGGGGAGCCACGTGGTTTTTCTCGAGTTACGGCGGGATTCTCGAGTTACGACGGGGAATTCAGGATGCCTCTTGTGTTGGCCCAGGCAAGTCCAATCTTCCACTCGAGTTGCGAAGGAAAGCTGGGCATTGCTCTCGAGTGACTGCAGGGCCAATAGACCTCATCTAGGCTTGTGTCCAGAAGCCAATGTTCCTCTCCAGGGGCGACAGGGATCTCGGGGTTGCATTCCAGACGCACCCGGGGAGACAGGCATTCATCTCGAGTGGAAGCAAAGAACCCCGCTCTGCTCTCGAATCGCGACGGGTATCTCTTGGAGCTCACTGGGTGGACTCAAGGGAGTCAAGCCTCCTGAGGCGTTTGGAGAGAGGCCGCGAGATTGGTCTCTAGGCCATGCAGGAGACGAAGGCCCTCATCTCTCGATGACGGGGGAATCTCGGGGTTGTTCTCGAGCGGCGGCCCCAGTGTGCGGTTTCTCACGAGGTACGACGGCGAGGTCAGTGAGCCTCTCGTGGGGCGCCAGGGAAGTCGGGTCTCCATGCGAGTGGCGAGGGGGAGCGCGTCATTGCTCCCGAGCCATGGGAGGGGACTCTGGCCTCGAGACGTGTTGAAGAAGGTCTCTCGAGGTCTTTCCCGGGTTGAGGCAGGAAACCCTGGGTTCCCTCGACTTGTGCAGGTGACCTCAGGGGGCTTCTCATGGTGGCTCTGAGAAGCCAGGGAAACTGGAGGTGGGAGGGGCCTCTCGGGACTCCACTGGGTTTGGTGCATTGGAAGAGGGCCTCATCTCCAGTTGAGGCAGGAACCGCAGGGTACCTCTGATTTCAGACTCCGATCGCAGGGTCCCTGCAGACTGGGGACAGGAGAGTCAGGCCTCGTCTTGGGTTGAGGCATGGAACTCCGCTTGCCTCTCGAGATGTCCCCGGGGAGAGAGGCCGCTTGTCGAGCTGTCTTTGGAACCTGGGGTTTTTTTCCGAACGATGCACGGAAAAACTGCCCCTTCGTGTTGACTTCATTCACAGGGTGGAGTTCGGAGAGGTGTCCGGGCATCGGGTTCTTATCAAGAGGGGACCGGGAAATCGGGGTCCTACGGAATGTGGAACCACCCACGAGGCCACGTCTGGAATGTCTTCGTGAGACCGGCCTCATCCTGAGGTGCGACCGGAAGGTCGGGAACCCCTTCCAGACAAAGCAGGGGAGTCGACCCTCCCGTCCAGATCAGGAGGGGAGAAAGGGCTCAGAGGAGGGGGTGCCGGAAAACCTCAGGGTTCCTCTCGAGGGAGACCGGGATTTCGGGGAACTTTGTGGGTCGCATCAAGGGTGCCAAGTGCCCTTTCGACCTCCAATTCCTAACGTGGGACTTCTCCTGAGGCGCTGTAGCGGGAAAGGGCTTCATCTTGCGATGACGGGGGAGCCACGTGGTTTTTCTCGAGTTACGGCGGGATTCTCGAGTTACGACGGGGAATTCAGGATGCCTCTTGTGTTGGCCCAGGCAAGTCCAATCTTCCACTCGAGTTGCGAAGGAAAGCTGGGCATTGCTCTCGAGTGACTGCAGGGCCAATAGACCTCATCTAGGCTTGTGTCCAGAAGCCAATGTTCCTCTCCAGGGGCGACAGGGATCTCGGGGTTGCATTCCAGACGCACCCGGGGAGACAGGCATTCATCTCGAGTGGAAGCAAAGAACCCCGCTCTGCTCTCGAATCGCGACGGGTATCTCTTGGAGCTCACTGGGTGGACTCAAGGGAGTCAAGCCTCCTGAGGCGTTTGGAGAGAGGCCGCGAGATTGGTCTCTAGGCCATGCAGGAGACGAAGGCCCTCATCTCTCGATGACGGGGGAATCTCGGGGTTGTTCTCGAGCGGCGGCCCCAGTGTGCGGTTTCTCACGAGGTACGACGGCGAGGTCAGTGAGCCTCTCGTGGGGCGCCAGGGAAGTCGGGTCTCCATGCGAGTGGCGAGGGGGAGCGCGTCATTGCTCCCGAGCCATGGGAGGGGACTCTGGCCTCGAGACGTGTTGAAGAAGGTCTCTCGAGGTCTTTCCCGGGTTGAGGCAGGAAACCCTGGGTTCCCTCGACTTGTGCAGGTGACCTCAGGGGGCTTCTCATGGTGGCTCTGAGAGGCCAGGGAAACTGGAGGTGGGAGGGGCCTCTCGGGACTCCACTGGGTTTGGTGCATTGGAAGAGGGCCTCATCTCCAGTTGAGGCAGGAACCGCAGGGTACCTCTGATTTCAGACTCCGATCGCAGGGTCCCTGCAGACTGGGGACAGGAGAGTCAGGCCTCGTCTTGGGTTGAGGCATGGAACTCCGCTTGCCTCTCGAGATGTCCCCGGGGAGAGAGGCCGCTTGTCGAGCTGTCTTTGGAACCTGGGGTTTTTTTCCGAACGATGCACGGAAAAACTGCCCCTTCGTGTTGACTTCATTCACAGGGTGGAGTTCGGAGAGGTGTCCGGGCATCGGGTTCTTATCAAGAGGGGACCGGGAAATCGGGGTCCTACGGAATGTGGAACCACCCACGAGGCCACGTCTGGAATGTCTTCGTGAGACCGGCCTCATCCTGAGGTGCGACCGGAAGGTCGGGAACCCCTTCCAGACAAAGCAGGGGAGTCGACCCTCCCGTCCAGATCAGGAGGGGAGAAAGGGCTCAGAGGAGGGGGTGCCGGAAAACCTCAGGGTTCCTCTCGAGGGAGACCGGGATTTCGGGGAACTTTGTGGGTCGCATCAAGGGTGCCAAGTGCCCTTTCGACCTCCAATTCCTAACGTGGGACTTCTCCTGAGGCGCTGTAGCGGGAAAGGGCTTCATCTTGCGATGACGGGGGAGCCACGTGGTTTTTCTCGAGTTACGGCGGGATTCTCGAGTTACGACGGGGAATTCAGGATGCCTCTTGTGTTGGCCCAGGCAAGTCCAATCTTCCACTCGAGTTGCGAAGGAAAGCTGGGCATTGCTCTCGAGTGACTGCAGGGCCAATAGACCTCATCTAGGCTTGTGTCCAGAAGCCAATGTTCCTCTCCAGGGGCGACAGGGATCTCGGGGTTGCATTCCAGACGCACCCGGGGAGACAGGCATTCATCTCGAGTGGAAGCAAAGAACCCCGCTCTGCTCTCGAATCGCGACGGGTATCTCTTGGAGCTCACTGGGTGGACTCAAGGGAGTCAAGCCTCCTGAGGCGTTTGGAGAGAGGCCGCGAGATTGGTCTCTAGGCCATGCAGGAGACGAAGGCCCTCATCTCTCGATGACGGGGGAATCTCGGGGTTGTTCTCGAGCGGCGGCCCCAGTGTGCGGTTTCTCACGAGGTACGACGGCGAGGTCAGTGAGCCTCTCGTGGGGCGCCAGGGAAGTCGGGTCTCCATGCGAGTGGCGAGGGGGAGCGCGTCATTGCTCCCGAGCCATGGGAGGGGACTCTGGCCTCGAGACGTGTTGAAGAAGGTCTCTCGAGGTCTTTCCCGGGTTGAGGCAGGAAACCCTGGGTTCCCTCGACTTGTGCAGGTGACCTCAGGGGGCTTCTCATGGTGGCTCTGAGAGGCCAGGGAAACTGGAGGTGGGAGGGGCCTCTCGGGACTCCACTGGGTTTGGTGCATTGGAAGAGGGCCTCATCTCCAGTTGAGGCAGGAACCGCAGGGTACCTCTGATTTCAGACTCCGATCGCAGGGTCCCTGCAGACTGGGGACAGGAGAGTCAGGCCTCGTCTTGGGTTGAGGCATGGAACTCCGCTTGCCTCTCGAGATGTCCCCGGGGAGAGAGGCCGCTTGTCGAGCTGTCTTTGGAACCTGGGGTTTTTTTCCGAACGATGCACGGAAAAACTGCCCCTTCGTGTTGACTTCATTCACAGGGTGGAGTTCGGAGAGGTGTCCGGGCATCGGGTTCTTATCAAGAGGGGACCGGGAAATCGGGGTCCTACGGAATGTGGAACCACCCACGAGGCCACGTCTGGAATGTCTTCGTGAGACCGGCCTCATCCTGAGGTGCGACCGGAAGGTCGGGAACCCCTTCCAGACAAAGCAGGGGAGTCGACCCTCCCGTCCAGATCAGGAGGGGAGAAAGGGCTCAGAGGAGGGGGTGCCGGAAAACCTCAGGGTTCCTCTCGAGGGAGACCGGGATTTCGGGGAACTTTGTGGGTCGCATCAAGGGTGCCAAGTGCCCTTTCGACCTCCAATTCCTAACGTGGGACTTCTCCTGAGGCGCTGTAGCGGGAAAGGGCTTCATCTTGCGATGACGGGGGAGCCACGTGGTTTTTCTCGAGTTACGGCGGGATTCTCGAGTTACGACGGGGAATTCAGGATGCCTCTTGTGTTGGCCCAGGCAAGTCCAATCTTCCACTCGAGTTGCGAAGGAAAGCTGGGCATTGCTCTCGAGTGACTGCAGGGCCAATAGACCTCATCTAGGCTTGTGTCCAGAAGCCAATGTTCCTCTCCAGGGGCGACAGGGATCTCGGGGTTGCATTCCAGACGCACCCGGGGAGACAGGCATTCATCTCGAGTGGAAGCAAAGAACCCCGCTCTGCTCTCGAATCGCGACGGGTATCTCTTGGAGCTCACTGGGTGGACTCAAGGGAGTCAAGCCTCCTGAGGCGTTTGGAGAGAGGCCGCGAGATTGGTCTCTAGGCCATGCAGGAGACGAAGGCCCTCATCTCTCGATGACGGGGGAATCTCGGGGTTGTTCTCGAGCGGCGGCCCCAGTGTGCGGTTTCTCACGAGGTACGACGGCGAGGTCAGTGAGCCTCTCGTGGGGCGCCAGGGAAGTCGGGTCTCCATGCGAGTGGCGAGGGGGAGCGCGTCATTGCTCCCGAGCCATGGGAGGGGACTCTGGCCTCGAGACGTGTTGAAGAAGGTCTCTCGAGGTCTTTCCCGGGTTGAGGCAGGAAACCCTGGGTTCCCTCGACTTGTGCAGGTGACCTCAGGGGGCTTCTCATGGTGGCTCTGAGAGGCCAGGGAAACTGGAGGTGGGAGGGGCCTCTCGGGACTCCACTGGGTTTGGTGCATTGGAAGAGGGCCTCATCTCCAGTTGAGGCAGGAACCGCAGGGTACCTCTGATTTCAGACTCCGATCGCAGGGTCCCTGCAGACTGGGGACAGGAGAGTCAGGCCTCGTCTTGGGTTGAGGCATGGAACTCCGCTTGCCTCTCGAGATGTCCCCGGGGAGAGAGGCCGCTTGTCGAGCTGTCTTTGGAACCTGGGGTTTTTTTCCGAACGATGCACGGAAAAACTGCCCCTTCGTGTTGACTTCATTCACAGGGTGGAGTTCGGAGAGGTGTCCGGGCATCGGGTTCTTATCAAGAGGGGACCGGGAAATCGGGGTCCTACGGAATGTGGAACCACCCACGAGGCCACGTCTGGAATGTCTTCGTGAGACCGGCCTCATCCTGAGGTGCGACCGGAAGGTCGGGAACCCCTTCCAGACAAAGCAGGGGAGTCGACCCTCCCGTCCAGATCAGGAGGGGAGAAAGGGCTCAGAGGAGGGGGTGCCGGAAAACCTCAGGGTTCCTCTCGAGGGAGACCGGGATTTCGGGGAACTTTGTGGGTCGCATCAAGGGTGCCAAGTGCCCTTTCGACCTCCAATTCCTAACGTGGGACTTCTCCTGAGGCGCTGTAGCGGGAAAGGGCTTCATCTTGCGATGACGGGGGAGCCACGTGGTTTTTCTCGAGTTACGGCGGGATTCTCGAGTTACGACGGGGAATTCAGGATGCCTCTTGTGTTGGCCCAGGCAAGTCCAATCTTCCACTCGAGTTGCGAAGGAAAGCTGGGCATTGCTCTCGAGTGACTGCAGGGCCAATAGACCTCATCTAGGCTTGTGTCCAGAAGCCAATGTTCCTCTCCAGGGGCGACAGGGATCTCGGGGTTGCATTCCAGACGCACCCGGGGAGACAGGCATTCATCTCGAGTGGAAGCAAAGAACCCCGCTCTGCTCTCGAATCGCGACGGGTATCTCTTGGAGCTCACTGGGTGGACTCAAGGGAGTCAAGCCTCCTGAGGCGTTTGGAGAGAGGCCGCGAGATTGGTCTCTAGGCCATGCAGGAGACGAAGGCCCTCATCTCTCGATGACGGGGGAATCTCGGGGTTGTTCTCGAGCGGCGGCCCCAGTGTGCGGTTTCTCACGAGGTACGACGGCGAGGTCAGTGAGCCTCTCGTGGGGCGCCAGGGAAGTCGGGTCTCCATGCGAGTGGCGAGGGGGAGCGCGTCATTGCTCCCGAGCCATGGGAGGGGACTCTGGCCTCGAGACGTGTTGAAGAAGGTCTCTCGAGGTCTTTCCCGGGTTGAGGCAGGAAACCCTGGGTTCCCTCGACTTGTGCAGGTGACCTCAGGGGGCTTCTCATGGTGGCTCTGAGAGGCCAGGGAAACTGGAGGTGGGAGGGGCCTCTCGGGACTCCACTGGGTTTGGTGCATTGGAAGAGGGCCTCATCTCCAGTTGAGGCAGGAACCGCAGGGTACCTCTGATTTCAGACTCCGATCGCAGGGTCCCTGCAGACTGGGGACAGGAGAGTCAGGCCTCGTCTTGGGTTGAGGCATGGAACTCCGCTTGCCTCTCGAGATGTCCCCGGGGAGAGAGGCCGCTTGTCGAGCTGTCTTTGGAACCTGGGGTTTTTTTCCGAACGATGCACGGAAAAACTGCCCCTTCGTGTTGACTTCATTCACAGGGTGGAGTTCGGAGAGGTGTCCGGGCATCGGGTTCTTATCAAGAGGGGACCGGGAAATCGGGGTCCTACGGAATGTGGAACCACCCACGAGGCCACGTCTGGAATGTCTTCGTGAGACCGGCCTCATCCTGAGGTGCGACCGGAAGGTCGGGAACCCCTTCCAGACAAAGCAGGGGAGTCGACCCTCCCGTCCAGATCAGGAGGGGAGAAAGGGCTCAGAGGAGGGGGTGCCGGAAAACCTCAGGGTTCCTCTCGAGGGAGACCGGGATTTCGGGGAACTTTGTGGGTCGCATCAAGGGTGCCAAGTGCCCTTTCGACCTCCAATTCCTAACGTGGGACTTCTCCTGAGGCGCTGTAGCGGGAAAGGGCTTCATCTTGCGATGACGGGGGAGCCACGTGGTTTTTCTCGAGTTACGGCGGGATTCTCGAGTTACGACGGGGAATTCAGGATGCCTCTTGTGTTGGCCCAGGCAAGTCCAATCTTCCACTCGAGTTGCGAAGGAAAGCTGGGCATTGCTCTCGAGTGACTGCAGGGCCAATAGACCTCATCTAGGCTTGTGTCCAGAAGCCAATGTTCCTCTCCAGGGGCGACAGGGATCTCGGGGTTGCATTCCAGACGCACCCGGGGAGACAGGCATTCATCTCGAGTGGAAGCAAAGAACCCCGCTCTGCTCTCGAATCGCGACGGGTATCTCTTGGAGCTCACTGGGTGGACTCAAGGGAGTCAAGCCTCCTGAGGCGTTTGGAGAGAGGCCGCGAGATTGGTCTCTAGGCCATGCAGGAGACGAAGGCCCTCATCTCTCGATGACGGGGGAATCTCGGGGTTGTTCTCGAGCGGCGGCCCCAGTGTGCGGTTTCTCACGAGGTACGACGGCGAGGTCAGTGAGCCTCTCGTGGGGCGCCAGGGAAGTCGGGTCTCCATGCGAGTGGCGAGGGGGAGCGCGTCATTGCTCCCGAGCCATGGGAGGGGACTCTGGCCTCGAGACGTGTTGAAGAAGGTCTCTCGAGGTCTTTCCCGGGTTGAGGCAGGAAACCCTGGGTTCCCTCGACTTGTGCAGGTGACCTCAGGGGGCTTCTCATGGTGGCTCTGAGAGGCCAGGGAAACTGGAGGTGGGAGGGGCCTCTCGGGACTCCACTGGGTTTGGTGCATTGGAAGAGGGCCTCATCTCCAGTTGAGGCAGGAACCGCAGGGTACCTCTGATTTCAGACTCCGATCGCAGGGTCCCTGCAGACTGGGGACAGGAGAGTCAGGCCTCGTCTTGGGTTGAGGCATGGAACTCCGCTTGCCTCTCGAGATGTCCCCGGGGAGAGAGGCCGCTTGTCGAGCTGTCTTTGGAACCTGGGGTTTTTTTCCGAACGATGCACGGAAAAACTGCCCCTTCGTGTTGACTTCATTCACAGGGTGGAGTTCGGAGAGGTGTCCGGGCATCGGGTTCTTATCAAGAGGGGACCGGGAAATCGGGGTCCTACGGAATGTGGAACCACCCACGAGGCCACGTCTGGAATGTCTTCGTGAGACCGGCCTCATCCTGAGGTGCGACCGGAAGGTCGGGAACCCCTTCCAGACAAAGCAGGGGAGTCGACCCTCCCGTCCAGATCAGGAGGGGAGAAAGGGCTCAGAGGAGGGGGTGCCGGAAAACCTCAGGGTTCCTCTCGAGGGAGACCGGGATTTCGGGGAACTTTGTGGGTCGCATCAAGGGTGCCAAGTGCCCTTTCGACCTCCAATTCCTAACGTGGGACTTCTCCTGAGGCGCTGTAGCGGGAAAGGGCTTCATCTTGCGATGACGGGGGAGCCACGTGGTTTTTCTCGAGTTACGGCGGGATTCTCGAGTTACGACGGGGAATTCAGGATGCCTCTTGTGTTGGCCCAGGCAAGTCCAATCTTCCACTCGAGTTGCGAAGGAAAGCTGGGCATTGCTCTCGAGTGACTGCAGGGCCAATAGACCTCATCTAGGCTTGTGTCCAGAAGCCAATGTTCCTCTCCAGGGGCGACAGGGATCTCGGGGTTGCATTCCAGACGCACCCGGGGAGACAGGCATTCATCTCGAGTGGAAGCAAAGAACCCCGCTCTGCTCTCGAATCGCGACGGGTATCTCTTGGAGCTCACTGGGTGGACTCAAGGGAGTCAAGCCTCCTGAGGCGTTTGGAGAGAGGCCGCGAGATTGGTCTCTAGGCCATGCAGGAGACGAAGGCCCTCATCTCTCGATGACGGGGGAATCTCGGGGTTGTTCTCGAGCGGCGGCCCCAGTGTGCGGTTTCTCACGAGGTACGACGGCGAGGTCAGTGAGCCTCTCGTGGGGCGCCAGGGAAGTCGGGTCTCCATGCGAGTGGCGAGGGGGAGCGCGTCATTGCTCCCGAGCCATGGGAGGGGACTCTGGCCTCGAGACGTGTTGAAGAAGGTCTCTCGAGGTCTTTCCCGGGTTGAGGCAGGAAACCCTGGGTTCCCTCGACTTGTGCAGGTGACCTCAGGGGGCTTCTCATGGTGGCTCTGAGAAGCCAGGGAAACTGGAGGTGGGAGGGGCCTCTCGGGACTCCACTGGGTTTGGTGCATTGGAAGAGGGCCTCATCTCCAGTTGAGGCAGGAACCGCAGGGTACCTCTGATTTCAGACTCCGATCGCAGGGTCCCTGCAGACTGGGGACAGGAGAGTCAGGCCTCGTCTTGGGTTGAGGCATGGAACTCCGCTTGCCTCTCGAGATGTCCCCGGGGAGAGAGGCCGCTTGTCGAGCTGTCTTTGGAACCTGGGGTTTTTTTCCGAACGATGCACGGAAAAACTGCCCCTTCGTGTTGACTTCATTCACAGGGTGGAGTTCGGAGAGGTGTCCGGGCATCGGGTTCTTATCAAGAGGGGACCGGGAAATCGGGGTCCTACGGAATGTGGAACCACCCACGAGGCCACGTCTGGAATGTCTTCGTGAGACCGGCCTCATCCTGAGGTGCGACCGGAAGGTCGGGAACCCCTTCCAGACAAAGCAGGGGAGTCGACCCTCCCGTCCAGATCAGGAGGGGAGAAAGGGCTCAGAGGAGGGGGTGCCGGAAAACCTCAGGGTTCCTCTCGAGGGAGACCGGGATTTCGGGGAACTTTGTGGGTCGCATCAAGGGTGCCAAGTGCCCTTTCGACCTCCAATTCCTAACGTGGGACTTCTCCTGAGGCGCTGTAGCGGGAAAGGGCTTCATCTTGCGATGACGGGGGAGCCACGTGGTTTTTCTCGAGTTACGGCGGGATTCTCGAGTTACGACGGGGAATTCAGGATGCCTCTTGTGTTGGCCCAGGCAAGTCCAATCTTCCACTCGAGTTGCGAAGGAAAGCTGGGCATTGCTCTCGAGTGACTGCAGGGCCAATAGACCTCATCTAGGCTTGTGTCCAGAAGCCAATGTTCCTCTCCAGGGGCGACAGGGATCTCGGGGTTGCATTCCAGACGCACCCGGGGAGACAGGCATTCATCTCGAGTGGAAGCAAAGAACCCCGCTCTGCTCTCGAATCGCGACGGGTATCTCTTGGAGCTCACTGGGTGGACTCAAGGGAGTCAAGCCTCCTGAGGCGTTTGGAGAGAGGCCGCGAGATTGGTCTCTAGGCCATGCAGGAGACGAAGGCCCTCATCTCTCGATGACGGGGGAATCTCGGGGTTGTTCTCGAGCGGCGGCCCCAGTGTGCGGTTTCTCACGAGGTACGACGGCGAGGTCAGTGAGCCTCTCGTGGGGCGCCAGGGAAGTCGGGTCTCCATGCGAGTGGCGAGGGGGAGCGCGTCATTGCTCCCGAGCCATGGGAGGGGACTCTGGCCTCGAGACGTGTTGAAGAAGGTCTCTCGAGGTCTTTCCCGGGTTGAGGCAGGAAACCCTGGGTTCCCTCGACTTGTGCAGGTGACCTCAGGGGGCTTCTCATGGTGGCTCTGAGAGGCCAGGGAAACTGGAGGTGGGAGGGGCCTCTCGGGACTCCACTGGGTTTGGTGCATTGGAAGAGGGCCTCATCTCCAGTTGAGGCAGGAACCGCAGGGTACCTCTGATTTCAGACTCCGATCGCAGGGTCCCTGCAGACTGGGGACAGGAGAGTCAGGCCTCGTCTTGGGTTGAGGCATGGAACTCCGCTTGCCTCTCGAGATGTCCCCGGGGAGAGAGGCCGCTTGTCGAGCTGTCTTTGGAACCTGGGGTTTTTTTCCGAACGATGCACGGAAAAACTGCCCCTTCGTGTTGACT
Organism: Bos taurus; assembly: GCF_002263795.3. NCBI lineage: Eukaryota > Metazoa > Chordata > Mammalia > Artiodactyla > Bovidae > Bos > Bos taurus. The sequence continues at coordinate 31,138 of NW_020190815.1, read as the reverse complement.
TCATTCACAGGGTGGAGTTCGGAGAGGTGTCCGGGCATCGGGTTCTTATCAAGAGGGGACCGGGAAATCGGGGTCCTACGGAATGTGGAACCACCCACGAGGCCACGTCTGGAATGTCTTCGTGAGACCGGCCTCATCCTGAGGTGCGACCGGAAGGTCGGGAACCCCTTCCAGACAAAGCAGGGGAGTCGACCCTCCCGTCCAGATCAGGAGGGGAGAAAGGGCTCAGAGGAGGGGGTGCCGGAAAACCTCAGGGTTCCTCTCGAGGGAGACCGGGATTTCGGGGAACTTTGTGGGTCGCATCAAGGGTGCCAAGTGCCCTTTCGACCTCCAATTCCTAACGTGGGACTTCTCCTGAGGCGCTGTAGCGGGAAAGGGCTTCATCTTGCGATGACGGGGGAGCCACGTGGTTTTTCTCGAGTTACGGCGGGATTCTCGAGTTACGACGGGGAATTCAGGATGCCTCTTGTGTTGGCCCAGGCAAGTCCAATCTTCCACTCGAGTTGCGAAGGAAAGCTGGGCATTGCTCTCGAGTGACTGCAGGGCCAATAGACCTCATCTAGGCTTGTGTCCAGAAGCCAATGTTCCTCTCCAGGGGCGACAGGGATCTCGGGGTTGCATTCCAGACGCACCCGGGGAGACAGGCATTCATCTCGAGTGGAAGCAAAGAACCCCGCTCTGCTCTCGAATCGCGACGGGTATCTCTTGGAGCTCACTGGGTGGACTCAAGGGAGTCAAGCCTCCTGAGGCGTTTGGAGAGAGGCCGCGAGATTGGTCTCTAGGCCATGCAGGAGACGAAGGCCCTCATCTCTCGATGACGGGGGAATCTCGGGGTTGTTCTCGAGCGGCGGCCCCAGTGTGCGGTTTCTCACGAGGTACGACGGCGAGGTCAGTGAGCCTCTCGTGGGGCGCCAGGGAAGTCGGGTCTCCATGCGAGTGGCGAGGGGGAGCGCGTCATTGCTCCCGAGCCATGGGAGGGGACTCTGGCCTCGAGACGTGTTGAAGAAGGTCTCTCGAGGTCTTTCCCGGGTTGAGGCAGGAAACCCTGGGTTCCCTCGACTTGTGCAGGTGACCTCAGGGGGCTTCTCATGGTGGCTCTGAGAAGCCAGGGAAACTGGAGGTGGGAGGGGCCTCTCGGGACTCCACTGGGTTTGGTGCATTGGAAGAGGGCCTCATCTCCAGTTGAGGCAGGAACCGCAGGGTACCTCTGATTTCAGACTCCGATCGCAGGGTCCCTGCAGACTGGGGACAGGAGAGTCAGGCCTCGTCTTGGGTTGAGGCATGGAACTCCGCTTGCCTCTCGAGATGTCCCCGGGGAGAGAGGCCGCTTGTCGAGCTGTCTTTGGAACCTGGGGTTTTTTTCCGAACGATGCACGGAAAAACTGCCCCTTCGTGTTGACTTCATTCACAGGGTGGAGTTCGGAGAGGTGTCCGGGCATCGGGTTCTTATCAAGAGGGGACCGGGAAATCGGGGTCCTACGGAATGTGGAACCACCCACGAGGCCACGTCTGGAATGTCTTCGTGAGACCGGCCTCATCCTGAGGTGCGACCGGAAGGTCGGGAACCCCTTCCAGACAAAGCAGGGGAGTCGACCCTCCCGTCCAGATCAGGAGGGGAGAAAGGGCTCAGAGGAGGGGGTGCCGGAAAACCTCAGGGTTCCTCTCGAGGGAGACCGGGATTTCGGGGAACTTTGTGGGTCGCATCAAGGGTGCCAAGTGCCCTTTCGACCTCCAATTCCTAACGTGGGACTTCTCCTGAGGCGCTGTAGCGGGAAAGGGCTTCATCTTGCGATGACGGGGGAGCCACGTGGTTTTTCTCGAGTTACGGCGGGATTCTCGAGTTACGACGGGGAATTCAGGATGCCTCTTGTGTTGGCCCAGGCAAGTCCAATCTTCCACTCGAGTTGCGAAGGAAAGCTGGGCATTGCTCTCGAGTGACTGCAGGGCCAATAGACCTCATCTAGGCTTGTGTCCAGAAGCCAATGTTCCTCTCCAGGGGCGACAGGGATCTCGGGGTTGCATTCCAGACGCACCCGGGGAGACAGGCATTCATCTCGAGTGGAAGCAAAGAACCCCGCTCTGCTCTCGAATCGCGACGGGTATCTCTTGGAGCTCACTGGGTGGACTCAAGGGAGTCAAGCCTCCTGAGGCGTTTGGAGAGAGGCCGCGAGATTGGTCTCTAGGCCATGCAGGAGACGAAGGCCCTCATCTCTCGATGACGGGGGAATCTCGGGGTTGTTCTCGAGCGGCGGCCCCAGTGTGCGGTTTCTCACGAGGTACGACGGCGAGGTCAGTGAGCCTCTCGTGGGGCGCCAGGGAAGTCGGGTCTCCATGCGAGTGGCGAGGGGGAGCGCGTCATTGCTCCCGAGCCATGGGAGGGGACTCTGGCCTCGAGACGTGTTGAAGAAGGTCTCTCGAGGTCTTTCCCGGGTTGAGGCAGGAAACCCTGGGTTCCCTCGACTTGTGCAGGTGACCTCAGGGGGCTTCTCATGGTGGCTCTGAGAGGCCAGGGAAACTGGAGGTGGGAGGGGCCTCTCGGGACTCCACTGGGTTTGGTGCATTGGAAGAGGGCCTCATCTCCAGTTGAGGCAGGAACCGCAGGGTACCTCTGATTTCAGACTCCGATCGCAGGGTCCCTGCAGACTGGGGACAGGAGAGTCAGGCCTCGTCTTGGGTTGAGGCATGGAACTCCGCTTGCCTCTCGAGATGTCCCCGGGGAGAGAGGCCGCTTGTCGAGCTGTCTTTGGAACCTGGGGTTTTTTTCCGAACGATGCACGGAAAAACTGCCCCTTCGTGTTGACTTCATTCACAGGGTGGAGTTCGGAGAGGTGTCCGGGCATCGGGTTCTTATCAAGAGGGGACCGGGAAATCGGGGTCCTACGGAATGTGGAACCACCCACGAGGCCACGTCTGGAATGTCTTCGTGAGACCGGCCTCATCCTGAGGTGCGACCGGAAGGTCGGGAACCCCTTCCAGACAAAGCAGGGGAGTCGACCCTCCCGTCCAGATCAGGAGGGGAGAAAGGGCTCAGAGGAGGGGGTGCCGGAAAACCTCAGGGTTCCTCTCGAGGGAGACCGGGATTTCGGGGAACTTTGTGGGTCGCATCAAGGGTGCCAAGTGCCCTTTCGACCTCCAATTCCTAACGTGGGACTTCTCCTGAGGCGCTGTAGCGGGAAAGGGCTTCATCTTGCGATGACGGGGGAGCCACGTGGTTTTTCTCGAGTTACGGCGGGATTCTCGAGTTACGACGGGGAATTCAGGATGCCTCTTGTGTTGGCCCAGGCAAGTCCAATCTTCCACTCGAGTTGCGAAGGAAAGCTGGGCATTGCTCTCGAGTGACTGCAGGGCCAATAGACCTCATCTAGGCTTGTGTCCAGAAGCCAATGTTCCTCTCCAGGGGCGACAGGGATCTCGGGGTTGCATTCCAGACGCACCCGGGGAGACAGGCATTCATCTCGAGTGGAAGCAAAGAACCCCGCTCTGCTCTCGAATCGCGACGGGTATCTCTTGGAGCTCACTGGGTGGACTCAAGGGAGTCAAGCCTCCTGAGGCGTTTGGAGAGAGGCCGCGAGATTGGTCTCTAGGCCATGCAGGAGACGAAGGCCCTCATCTCTCGATGACGGGGGAATCTCGGGGTTGTTCTCGAGCGGCGGCCCCAGTGTGCGGTTTCTCACGAGGTACGACGGCGAGGTCAGTGAGCCTCTCGTGGGGCGCCAGGGAAGTCGGGTCTCCATGCGAGTGGCGAGGGGGAGCGCGTCATTGCTCCCGAGCCATGGGAGGGGACTCTGGCCTCGAGACGTGTTGAAGAAGGTCTCTCGAGGTCTTTCCCGGGTTGAGGCAGGAAACCCTGGGTTCCCTCGACTTGTGCAGGTGACCTCAGGGGGCTTCTCATGGTGGCTCTGAGAAGCCAGGGAAACTGGAGGTGGGAGGGGCCTCTCGGGACTCCACTGGGTTTGGTGCATTGGAAGAGGGCCTCATCTCCAGTTGAGGCAGGAACCGCAGGGTACCTCTGATTTCAGACTCCGATCGCAGGGTCCCTGCAGACTGGGGACAGGAGAGTCAGGCCTCGTCTTGGGTTGAGGCATGGAACTCCGCTTGCCTCTCGAGATGTCCCCGGGGAGAGAGGCCGCTTGTCGAGCTGTCTTTGGAACCTGGGGTTTTTTTCCGAACGATGCACGGAAAAACTGCCCCTTCGTGTTGACTTCATTCACAGGGTGGAGTTCGGAGAGGTGTCCGGGCATCGGGTTCTTATCAAGAGGGGACCGGGAAATCGGGGTCCTACGGAATGTGGAACCACCCACGAGGCCACGTCTGGAATGTCTTCGTGAGACCGGCCTCATCCTGAGGTGCGACCGGAAGGTCGGGAACCCCTTCCAGACAAAGCAGGGGAGTCGACCCTCCCGTCCAGATCAGGAGGGGAGAAAGGGCTCAGAGGAGGGGGTGCCGGAAAACCTCAGGGTTCCTCTCGAGGGAGACCGGGATTTCGGGGAACTTTGTGGGTCGCATCAAGGGTGCCAAGTGCCCTTTCGACCTCCAATTCCTAACGTGGGACTTCTCCTGAGGCGCTGTAGCGGGAAAGGGCTTCATCTTGCGATGACGGGGGAGCCACGTGGTTTTTCTCGAGTTACGGCGGGATTCTCGAGTTACGACGGGGAATTCAGGATGCCTCTTGTGTTGGCCCAGGCAAGTCCAATCTTCCACTCGAGTTGCGAAGGAAAGCTGGGCATTGCTCTCGAGTGACTGCAGGGCCAATAGACCTCATCTAGGCTTGTGTCCAGAAGCCAATGTTCCTCTCCAGGGGCGACAGGGATCTCGGGGTTGCATTCCAGACGCACCCGGGGAGACAGGCATTCATCTCGAGTGGAAGCAAAGAACCCCGCTCTGCTCTCGAATCGCGACGGGTATCTCTTGGAGCTCACTGGGTGGACTCAAGGGAGTCAAGCCTCCTGAGGCGTTTGGAGAGAGGCCGCGAGATTGGTCTCTAGGCCATGCAGGAGACGAAGGCCCTCATCTCTCGATGACGGGGGAATCTCGGGGTTGTTCTCGAGCGGCGGCCCCAGTGTGCGGTTTCTCACGAGGTACGACGGCGAGGTCAGTGAGCCTCTCGTGGGGCGCCAGGGAAGTCGGGTCTCCATGCGAGTGGCGAGGGGGAGCGCGTCATTGCTCCCGAGCCATGGGAGGGGACTCTGGCCTCGAGACGTGTTGAAGAAGGTCTCTCGAGGTCTTTCCCGGGTTGAGGCAGGAAACCCTGGGTTCCCTCGACTTGTGCAGGTGACCTCAGGGGGCTTCTCATGGTGGCTCTGAGAAGCCAGGGAAACTGGAGGTGGGAGGGGCCTCTCGGGACTCCACTGGGTTTGGTGCATTGGAAGAGGGCCTCATCTCCAGTTGAGGCAGGAACCGCAGGGTACCTCTGATTTCAGACTCCGATCGCAGGGTCCCTGCAGACTGGGGACAGGAGAGTCAGGCCTCGTCTTGGGTTGAGGCATGGAACTCCGCTTGCCTCTCGAGATGTCCCCGGGGAGAGAGGCCGCTTGTCGAGCTGTCTTTGGAACCTGGGGTTTTTTTCCGAACGATGCACGGAAAAACTGCCCCTTCGTGTTGACTTCATTCACAGGGTGGAGTTCGGAGAGGTGTCCGGGCATCGGGTTCTTATCAAGAGGGGACCGGGAAATCGGGGTCCTACGGAATGTGGAACCACCCACGAGGCCACGTCTGGAATGTCTTCGTGAGACCGGCCTCATCCTGAGGTGCGACCGGAAGGTCGGGAACCCCTTCCAGACAAAGCAGGGGAGTCGACCCTCCCGTCCAGATCAGGAGGGGAGAAAGGGCTCAGAGGAGGGGGTGCCGGAAAACCTCAGGGTTCCTCTCGAGGGAGACCGGGATTTCGGGGAACTTTGTGGGTCGCATCAAGGGTGCCAAGTGCCCTTTCGACCTCCAATTCCTAACGTGGGACTTCTCCTGAGGCGCTGTAGCGGGAAAGGGCTTCATCTTGCGATGACGGGGGAGCCACGTGGTTTTTCTCGAGTTACGGCGGGATTCTCGAGTTACGACGGGGAATTCAGGATGCCTCTTGTGTTGGCCCAGGCAAGTCCAATCTTCCACTCGAGTTGCGAAGGAAAGCTGGGCATTGCTCTCGAGTGACTGCAGGGCCAATAGACCTCATCTAGGCTTGTGTCCAGAAGCCAATGTTCCTCTCCAGGGGCGACAGGGATCTCGGGGTTGCATTCCAGACGCACCCGGGGAGACAGGCATTCATCTCGAGTGGAAGCAAAGAACCCCGCTCTGCTCTCGAATCGCGACGGGTATCTCTTGGAGCTCACTGGGTGGACTCAAGGGAGTCAAGCCTCCTGAGGCGTTTGGAGAGAGGCCGCGAGATTGGTCTCTAGGCCATGCAGGAGACGAAGGCCCTCATCTCTCGATGACGGGGGAATCTCGGGGTTGTTCTCGAGCGGCGGCCCCAGTGTGCGGTTTCTCACGAGGTACGACGGCGAGGTCAGTGAGCCTCTCGTGGGGCGCCAGGGAAGTCGGGTCTCCATGCGAGTGGCGAGGGGGAGCGCGTCATTGCTCCCGAGCCATGGGAGGGGACTCTGGCCTCGAGACGTGTTGAAGAAGGTCTCTCGAGGTCTTTCCCGGGTTGAGGCAGGAAACCCTGGGTTCCCTCGACTTGTGCAGGTGACCTCAGGGGGCTTCTCATGGTGGCTCTGAGAAGCCAGGGAAACTGGAGGTGGGAGGGGCCTCTCGGGACTCCACTGGGTTTGGTGCATTGGAAGAGGGCCTCATCTCCAGTTGAGGCAGGAACCGCAGGGTACCTCTGATTTCAGACTCCGATCGCAGGGTCCCTGCAGACTGGGGACAGGAGAGTCAGGCCTCGTCTTGGGTTGAGGCATGGAACTCCGCTTGCCTCTCGAGATGTCCCCGGGGAGAGAGGCCGCTTGTCGAGCTGTCTTTGGAACCTGGGGTTTTTTTCCGAACGATGCACGGAAAAACTGCCCCTTCGTGTTGACTTCATTCACAGGGTGGAGTTCGGAGAGGTGTCCGGGCATCGGGTTCTTATCAAGAGGGGACCGGGAAATCGGGGTCCTACGGAATGTGGAACCACCCACGAGGCCACGTCTGGAATGTCTTCGTGAGACCGGCCTCATCCTGAGGTGCGACCGGAAGGTCGGGAACCCCTTCCAGACAAAGCAGGGGAGTCGACCCTCCCGTCCAGATCAGGAGGGGAGAAAGGGCTCAGAGGAGGGGGTGCCGGAAAACCTCAGGGTTCCTCTCGAGGGAGACCGGGATTTCGGGGAACTTTGTGGGTCGCATCAAGGGTGCCAAGTGCCCTTTCGACCTCCAATTCCTAACGTGGGACTTCTCCTGAGGCGCTGTAGCGGGAAAGGGCTTCATCTTGCGATGACGGGGGAGCCACGTGGTTTTTCTCGAGTTACGGCGGGATTCTCGAGTTACGACGGGGAATTCAGGATGCCTCTTGTGTTGGCCCAGGCAAGTCCAATCTTCCACTCGAGTTGCGAAGGAAAGCTGGGCATTGCTCTCGAGTGACTGCAGGGCCAATAGACCTCATCTAGGCTTGTGTCCAGAAGCCAATGTTCCTCTCCAGGGGCGACAGGGATCTCGGGGTTGCATTCCAGACGCACCCGGGGAGACAGGCATTCATCTCGAGTGGAAGCAAAGAACCCCGCTCTGCTCTCGAATCGCGACGGGTATCTCTTGGAGCTCACTGGGTGGACTCAAGGGAGTCAAGCCTCCTGAGGCGTTTGGAGAGAGGCCGCGAGATTGGTCTCTAGGCCATGCAGGAGACGAAGGCCCTCATCTCTCGATGACGGGGGAATCTCGGGGTTGTTCTCGAGCGGCGGCCCCAGTGTGCGGTTTCTCACGAGGTACGACGGCGAGGTCAGTGAGCCTCTCGTGGGGCGCCAGGGAAGTCGGGTCTCCATGCGAGTGGCGAGGGGGAGCGCGTCATTGCTCCCGAGCCATGGGAGGGGACTCTGGCCTCGAGACGTGTTGAAGAAGGTCTCTCGAGGTCTTTCCCGGGTTGAGGCAGGAAACCCTGGGTTCCCTCGACTTGTGCAGGTGACCTCAGGGGGCTTCTCATGGTGGCTCTGAGAAGCCAGGGAAACTGGAGGTGGGAGGGGCCTCTCGGGACTCCACTGGGTTTGGTGCATTGGAAGAGGGCCTCATCTCCAGTTGAGGCAGGAACCGCAGGGTACCTCTGATTTCAGACTCCGATCGCAGGGTCCCTGCAGACTGGGGACAGGAGAGTCAGGCCTCGTCTTGGGTTGAGGCATGGAACTCCGCTTGCCTCTCGAGATGTCCCCGGGGAGAGAGGCCGCTTGTCGAGCTGTCTTTGGAACCTGGGGTTTTTTTCCGAACGATGCACGGAAAAACTGCCCCTTCGTGTTGACTTCATTCACAGGGTGGAGTTCGGAGAGGTGTCCGGGCATCGGGTTCTTATCAAGAGGGGACCGGGAAATCGGGGTCCTACGGAATGTGGAACCACCCACGAGGCCACGTCTGGAATGTCTTCGTGAGACCGGCCTCATCCTGAGGTGCGACCGGAAGGTCGGGAACCCCTTCCAGACAAAGCAGGGGAGTCGACCCTCCCGTCCAGATCAGGAGGGGAGAAAGGGCTCAGAGGAGGGGGTGCCGGAAAACCTCAGGGTTCCTCTCGAGGGAGACCGGGATTTCGGGGAACTTTGTGGGTCGCATCAAGGGTGCCAAGTGCCCTTTCGACCTCCAATTCCTAACGTGGGACTTCTCCTGAGGCGCTGTAGCGGGAAAGGGCTTCATCTTGCGATGACGGGGGAGCCACGTGGTTTTTCTCGAGTTACGGCGGGATTCTCGAGTTACGACGGGGAATTCAGGATGCCTCTTGTGTTGGCCCAGGCAAGTCCAATCTTCCACTCGAGTTGCGAAGGAAAGCTGGGCATTGCTCTCGAGTGACTGCAGGGCCAATAGACCTCATCTAGGCTTGTGTCCAGAAGCCAATGTTCCTCTCCAGGGGCGACAGGGATCTCGGGGTTGCATTCCAGACGCACCCGGGGAGACAGGCATTCATCTCGAGTGGAAGCAAAGAACCCCGCTCTGCTCTCGAATCGCGACGGGTATCTCTTGGAGCTCACTGGGTGGACTCAAGGGAGTCAAGCCTCCTGAGGCGTTTGGAGAGAGGCCGCGAGATTGGTCTCTAGGCCATGCAGGAGACGAAGGCCCTCATCTCTCGATGACGGGGGAATCTCGGGGTTGTTCTCGAGCGGCGGCCCCAGTGTGCGGTTTCTCACGAGGTACGACGGCGAGGTCAGTGAGCCTCTCGTGGGGCGCCAGGGAAGTCGGGTCTCCATGCGAGTGGCGAGGGGGAGCGCGTCATTGCTCCCGAGCCATGGGAGGGGACTCTGGCCTCGAGACGTGTTGAAGAAGGTCTCTCGAGGTCTTTCCCGGGTTGAGGCAGGAAACCCTGGGTTCCCTCGACTTGTGCAGGTGACCTCAGGGGGCTTCTCATGGTGGCTCTGAGAAGCCAGGGAAACTGGAGGTGGGAGGGGCCTCTCGGGACTCCACTGGGTTTGGTGCATTGGAAGAGGGCCTCATCTCCAGTTGAGGCAGGAACCGCAGGGTACCTCTGATTTCAGACTCCGATCGCAGGGTCCCTGCAGACTGGGGACAGGAGAGTCAGGCCTCGTCTTGGGTTGAGGCATGGAACTCCGCTTGCCTCTCGAGATGTCCCCGGGGAGAGAGGCCGCTTGTCGAGCTGTCTTTGGAACCTGGGGTTTTTTTCCGAACGATGCACGGAAAAACTGCCCCTTCGTGTTGACTTCATTCACAGGGTGGAGTTCGGAGAGGTGTCCGGGCATCGGGTTCTTATCAAGAGGGGACCGGGAAATCGGGGTCCTACGGAATGTGGAACCACCCACGAGGCCACGTCTGGAATGTCTTCGTGAGACCGGCCTCATCCTGAGGTGCGACCGGAAGGTCGGGAACCCCTTCCAGACAAAGCAGGGGAGTCGACCCTCCCGTCCAGATCAGGAGGGGAGAAAGGGCTCAGAGGAGGGGGTGCCGGAAAACCTCAGGGTTCCTCTCGAGGGAGACCGGGATTTCGGGGAACTTTGTGGGTCGCATCAAGGGTGCCAAGTGCCCTTTCGACCTCCAATTCCTAACGTGGGACTTCTCCTGAGGCGCTGTAGCGGGAAAGGGCTTCATCTTGCGATGACGGGGGAGCCACGTGGTTTTTCTCGAGTTACGGCGGGATTCTCGAGTTACGACGGGGAATTCAGGATGCCTCTTGTGTTGGCCCAGGCAAGTCCAATCTTCCACTCGAGTTGCGAAGGAAAGCTGGGCATTGCTCTCGAGTGACTGCAGGGCCAATAGACCTCATCTAGGCTTGTGTCCAGAAGCCAATGTTCCTCTCCAGGGGCGACAGGGATCTCGGGGTTGCATTCCAGACGCACCCGGGGAGACAGGCATTCATCTCGAGTGGAAGCAAAGAACCCCGCTCTGCTCTCGAATCGCGACGGGTATCTCTTGGAGCTCACTGGGTGGACTCAAGGGAGTCAAGCCTCCTGAGGCGTTTGGAGAGAGGCCGCGAGATTGGTCTCTAGGCCATGCAGGAGACGAAGGCCCTCATCTCTCGATGACGGGGGAATCTCGGGGTTGTTCTCGAGCGGCGGCCCCAGTGTGCGGTTTCTCACGAGGTACGACGGCGAGGTCAGTGAGCCTCTCGTGGGGCGCCAGGGAAGTCGGGTCTCCATGCGAGTGGCGAGGGGGAGCGCGTCATTGCTCCCGAGCCATGGGAGGGGACTCTGGCCTCGAGACGTGTTGAAGAAGGTCTCTCGAGGTCTTTCCCGGGTTGAGGCAGGAAACCCTGGGTTCCCTCGACTTGTGCAGGTGACCTCAGGGGGCTTCTCATGGTGGCTCTGAGAAGCCAGGGAAACTGGAGGTGGGAGGGGCCTCTCGGGACTCCACTGGGTTTGGTGCATTGGAAGAGGGCCTCATCTCCAGTTGAGGCAGGAACCGCAGGGTACCTCTGATTTCAGACTCCGATCGCAGGGTCCCTGCAGACTGGGGACAGGAGAGTCAGGCCTCGTCTTGGGTTGAGGCATGGAACTCCGCTTGCCTCTCGAGATGTCCCCGGGGAGAGAGGCCGCTTGTCGAGCTGTCTTTGGAACCTGGGGTTTTTTTCCGAACGATGCACGGAAAAACTGCCCCTTCGTGTTGACTTCATTCACAGGGTGGAGTTCGGAGAGGTGTCCGGGCATCGGGTTCTTATCAAGAGGGGACCGGGAAATCGGGGTCCTACGGAATGTGGAACCACCCACGAGGCCACGTCTGGAATGTCTTCGTGAGACCGGCCTCATCCTGAGGTGCGACCGGAAGGTCGGGAACCCCTTCCAGACAAAGCAGGGGAGTCGACCCTCCCGTCCAGATCAGGAGGGGAGAAAGGGCTCAGAGGAGGGGGTGCCGGAAAACCTCAGGGTTCCTCTCGAGGGAGACCGGGATTTCGGGGAACTTTGTGGGTCGCATCAAGGGTGCCAAGTGCCCTTTCGACCTCCAATTCCTAACGTGGGACTTCTCCTGAGGCGCTGTAGCGGGAAAGGGCTTCATCTTGCGATGACGGGGGAGCCACGTGGTTTTTCTCGAGTTACGGCGGGATTCTCGAGTTACGACGGGGAATTCAGGATGCCTCTTGTGTTGGCCCAGGCAAGTCCAATCTTCCACTCGAGTTGCGAAGGAAAGCTGGGCATTGCTCTCGAGTGACTGCAGGGCCAATAGACCTCATCTAGGCTTGTGTCCAGAAGCCAATGTTCCTCTCCAGGGGCGACAGGGATCTCGGGGTTGCATTCCAGACGCACCCGGGGAGACAGGCATTCATCTCGAGTGGAAGCAAAGAACCCCGCTCTGCTCTCGAATCGCGACGGGTATCTCTTGGAGCTCACTGGGTGGACTCAAGGGAGTCAAGCCTCCTGAGGCGTTTGGAGAGAGGCCGCGAGATTGGTCTCTAGGCCATGCAGGAGACGAAGGCCCTCATCTCTCGATGACGGGGGAATCTCGGGGTTGTTCTCGAGCGGCGGCCCCAGTGTGCGGTTTCTCACGAGGTACGACGGCGAGGTCAGTGAGCCTCTCGTGGGGCGCCAGGGAAGTCGGGTCTCCATGCGAGTGGCGAGGGGGAGCGCGTCATTGCTCCCGAGCCATGGGAGGGGACTCTGGCCTCGAGACGTGTTGAAGAAGGTCTCTCGAGGTCTTTCCCGGGTTGAGGCAGGAAACCCTGGGTTCCCTCGACTTGTGCAGGTGACCTCAGGGGGCTTCTCATGGTGGCTCTGAGAAGCCAGGGAAACTGGAGGTGGGAGGGGCCTCTCGGGACTCCACTGGGTTTGGTGCATTGGAAGAGGGCCTCATCTCCAGTTGAGGCAGGAACCGCAGGGTACCTCTGATTTCAGACTCCGATCGCAGGGTCCCTGCAGACTGGGGACAGGAGAGTCAGGCCTCGTCTTGGGTTGAGGCATGGAACTCCGCTTGCCTCTCGAGATGTCCCCGGGGAGAGAGGCCGCTTGTCGAGCTGTCTTTGGAACCTGGGGTTTTTTTCCGAACGATGCACGGAAAAACTGCCCCTTCGTGTTGACTTCATTCACAGGGTGGAGTTCGGAGAGGTGTCCGGGCATCGGGTTCTTATCAAGAGGGGACCGGGAAATCGGGGTCCTACGGAATGTGGAACCACCCACGAGGCCACGTCTGGAATGTCTTCGTGAGACCGGCCTCATCCTGAGGTGCGACCGGAAGGTCGGGAACCCCTTCCAGACAAAGCAGGGGAGTCGACCCTCCTGTCCAGATCAGGAGGGGAGAAAGGGCTCAGAGGAGGGGGTGCCGGAAAACCTCAGTGTTCCTCTCGAGGGAGACCGGGATTTCGGGGAACTTTGTGGGTCGCATCAAGGGTGCCAAGTGCCCTTTCGACCTCCAATTCCTAACGTGGGACTTCTCCTGAGGCGCTGTAGCGGGAAAGGGCTTCATCTTGCGATGACGGGGGAGCCACGTGGTTTTTCTCGAGTTACGGCGGGATTCTCGAGTTACGACGGGGAATTCAGGCTGCCTCTTGTGTTGGCCCAGGCAAGTCCAATCTTCCATTCGAGTTGCGAAGGAAAGCTGGGCATTGCTCTCGAGTGACTGCAGGGCCAATAGACCTCATCTAGGCTTGTGTCCAGAAGCCAATGTTCCTCTCCAGGGGCGACAGGGATCTCGGGGTTGCATTCCAGACGCACCCGGGGAGACAGGCATTCATCTCGAGTGGAAGCAAAGAACCCCGCTCTGCTCTCGAATCGCGACGGGTATCTCTTGGAGCTCACTGGGTGGACTCAAGGGAGTCAAGCCTCCTGAGGCGTTTGGAGAGAGGTCGCGAGATTGGTCTCTAGGCCATGCAGGAGACGAAGGCCCTCATCTCTCGATGACGGGGGAATCTCGGGGTTGTTCTCGAGCGGCGGCCCCAGTGTGCGGTTTCTCACGAGGTACGACGGCGAGGTCAGTGAGCCTCTCGTGGGGCGCCAGGGAAGTCGGGTCTCCATGCGAGTGGCGAGGGGGAGCGCGTCATTGCTCCCGAGCCATGGTAGGGGAATCTGGCCTCGAGACGTGTTGAAGAAGGTCTCTCGAGGTCTTTCCCGGGTTGAGGCAGGAAACCCTGGGTTCCCTCGACTTGTGCAGGTGACCTCAGGGGGCTTCTCATGGTGGCTCTGAGAAGCCAGGGAAACTGGAGGTGGGAGGGGCCTCTCGGGACTCCACTGGGCTTGGTGCATTGGAAGAGGGCCTCATCTCCAGTTGAGGCAGGAACCGCAGGGTACCTCTGATTTCAGACTCCGATCGCAGGGTCCCTGCAGACTGGGGACAGGAGAGTCAGGCCTCGTCTTGGGTTGAGGCATGGAACTCCGCTTGCCTCTCGAGATGTCCCCGGGGAGAGAGGCCGCTTGTCGAGCTGTATTTGGAACCTGGGGTTTTTTCCGAACGATGCACGGAAAAACTGCCCCTTCGTGTTGACTTCATTCACAGGCTGGAGTTCGGAGAGGTGTCCGGGCATCGGGTTCTTATCAAGAGGGGACCGGGAAATCGGGGTCCTACGGAATGTGGAACCACCCACGAGGCCACGTCTGGAATGTCTTCGTGAGACCGGCCTCATCCTGAGGTGCGACCGGAAGGTCGGGAACCCCTTCCAGACAAAGCAGGGGAGTCGACCCTCCTGTCCAGATCAGGAGGGGAGAAAGGGCTCAGAGGAGGGGGTGCCGGAAAACCTCAGTGTTCCTCTCGAGGGAGACCGGGATTTCGGGGAACTTTGTGGGTCGCATCAAGGGTGCCAAGTGCCCTTTCGACCTCCAATTCCTAACGTGGGACTTCTCCTGAGGCGCTGTAGCGGGAAAGGGCTTCATCTTGCGATGACGGGGGAGCCACGTGGTTTTTCTCGAGTTACGGCGGGATTCTCGAGTTACGACGGGGAATTCAGGCTGCCTCTTGTGTTGGCCCAGGCAAGTCCAATCTTCCATTCGAGTTGCGAAGGAAAGCTGGGGATTGCTCTCGAGTGACTGCAGGGCCAATAGACCTCATCTAGGCTTGTGTCCAGAAGCCAATGTTCCTCTCCAGGGGCGACAGGGATCTCGGGGTTGCATTCCAGACGCACCCGGGGAGACAGGCATTCATCTCGAGTGGAAGCAAAGAACCCCGCTCTGCTCTCGAGTCGCGACGGGTATCTCTTGGAGCTCACTGGGTGGACTCAAGGGAGTCAAGCCTCCTGAGGCGTTTGGAGAGAGGTCGCGAGATTGGTCGCTAGGCCATGCAGGAGACGAAGGCCCTCATCTCTCGATGACGGGGGAATCTCGGGGTTGTTCTCGAGCGGCGGCCCCAGTGTGCGGTTTCTCACGAGGTACGACGGCGAGGTCAGTGAGCCTCTCGTGGGGCGCCAGGGAAGTCGGGTCTCCATGCGAGTGGCGAGGGGGAGCGCGTCATTGCTCCCGAGCCATGGTAGGGGAATCTGGCCTCGAGACGTGTTGAAGGAGGTCTCTCGAGGGCTTTCCCGGGTTGAGGCAGGAAACCCTGGGTTCCCTCGACTTGTGCAGGTGACCTCAGGGGGCTTCTCATGGTGGCTCTGAGAAGCCAGGGAAACTGGAGGTGGGAGGGGCCTCTCGGGACTCCACTGGGCTTGGTGCATTGGAAGAGGGCCTCATCTCCAGTTGAGGCAGGAACCGCAGGGTACCTCTGATTTCAGACTCCGATCGCAGGGTCCCTGCAGACTGGGGACAGGAGAGTCAGGCCTCGTCTTGGGTTGAGGCATGGAACTCCGCCTGCCTCTCGAGATGTCCCCGGGGAGAGAGGCCGCTTGTCGAGCTGTATTTGGAACCTGGGGTTTTTTCCGAACGATGCACGGAAAAACTGCCCCTTCGTGTTGACTGCATTCACAGGCGGGAGTTCGGAGAGGTGTCCGGGCATCGGGTTCTTATCAAGAGGGGACCGGGAAATCGGGGTCCTACGGAATGTGGAACCACCCACGAGGCCACGTCTGGAATGTCTTCGTGAGACCGGCCTCATCCTGAGGTGCGACCGGAAGGTCGGGAACCCCTTCCAGACAAAGCAGGGGAGTCGACCCTCCTGTCCAGATCAGGAGGGGAGAAAGGGCTCAGAGGAGGGGGTGCCGGAAAACCTCAGTGTTCCTCTCGAGGGAGACCGGGATTTCGGGGAACTTTGTGGGTCGCATCAAGGGTGCCAAGTGCCCTTTCGACCTCCAATTCCTAACGTGGGACTTCTCCTGAGGCGCTGTAGCGGGAAAGGGCTTCATCTTGCGATGGCGGGGGAGCCACGTGGTTTTTCTCGAGTTACGGCGGGATTCTCGAGTTACGACGGGGAATTCAGGCTGCCTCTTGTGTTGGCCCAGGCAAGTCCAATCTTCCATTCGAGTTGCGAAGGAAAGCTGGGGATTGCTCTCGAGTGACTGCAGGGCCAATAGACCTCATCTAGGCTTGTGTCCAGAAGCCAATGTTCCTCTCCAGGGGCGACAGGGATCTCGGGGTTGCATTCCAGACGCACCCGGGGAGACAGGCATTCATCTCGAGTGGAAGCAAAGAAGCCCGCTCTGCTCTCGAGTCGCGACGGGTATCTCTTGGAGCTCACTGGGTGGACTCAAGGGAGTCAAGCCTCCTGAGGCGTTTGGAGAGAGGTCGCGAGATTGGTCGCTAGGCCATGCAGGAGACGAAGGCCCTCATCTCTCGATGACGGGGGAATCTCGGGGTTGTTCTCGAGCGGCGGCCCCAGTGTGCGGTTTCTCACGAGGTACGACGGCGAGGTCAGTGAGCCTCTCGTGGGGCGCCAGGGAAGTCGGGTCTCCATGCGAGTGGCGAGGGGGAGCGCGTCATTGCTCCCGAGCCATGGTAGGGGAATCTGGCCTCGAGACGTGTTGAAGGAGGTCTCTCGAGGGCTTTCCCGGGTTGAGGCAGGAAACCCTGGGTTCCCTCGACTTGTGCAGGTGACCTCAGGGGGCTTCTCATGGTGGCTCTGAGAAGCCAGGGAAACTGGAGGTGGGAGGGGCCTCTCGGGACTCCACTGGGCTTGGTGCATTGGAAGAGGGCCTCATCTCCAGTTGAGGCAGGAACCGCAGGGTACCTCTGATTTCAGACTCCGATCGCAGGGTCCCTGCAGACTGGGGACAGGAGAGTCAGGCCTCGTCGTGGGTTGAGGCATGGAACTCCGCCTGCCTCTCGAGATGTCCCCGGGGAGAGAGGCCGCTTGTCGAGCTGTATTTGGAACCTGGGGTTTTTTCCGAACGATGCACGGAAAAACTGCCCCTTCGTGTTGACTGCATTCACAGGCGGGAGTTCGGAGAGGTGTCCGGGCATCGGGTTCTTATCAAGAGGGGCCCGGGAAATCGGGGTCCTACGGAATGTGGAACCACCCACGAGGCCACGTCTGGAATGTCTTCGTGGGACCGGCCTCATCCTGAGGTGCGACCGGAAGGTCGGGAACCCCTTCCAGACAAAGCAGGGGAGTCGACCCTCCTGTCCAGATCAGGAGGGGAGAAAGGGCTCAGAGGAGGGGGTGCCGGAAAACCTCAGTGTTCCTCTCGAGGGAGACCGGGATTTCGGGGAACTTTGTGGGTCGCATCAAGGGTGCCAAGTGCCCTTTCGACCTCCAATTCCTAACGTGGGACTTCTCCTGAGGCGCTGTAGCGGGAAAGGGCTTCATCTTGCGATGGCGGGGGAGCCACGTGGTTTTTCTCGAGTTACGGCGGGATTCTCGAGTTACGACGGGGAATTCAGGCTGCCTCTTGTGTTGGCCCAGGCAAGTCCAATCTTCCATTCGAGTTGCGAAGGAAAGCTGGGGATTGCTCTCGAGTGACTGCAGGGCCAATAGACCTCATCTAGGCTTGTGTCCAGAAGCCAATGTTCCTCTCCAGGGGCGACAGGGATCTCGGGGTTGCATTCCAGACGCACCCGGGGAGACAGGCATTCATCTCGAGTGGAAGCAAAGAAGCCCGCTCTGCTCTCGAGTCGCGACGGGTATCTCTTGGAGCTCACTGGGTGGACTCAAGGGAGTCAAGCCTCCTGAGGCGTTTGGAGAGAGGTCGCGAGATTGGTCGCTAGGCCATGCAGGAGACGAAGGCCCTCATCTCTCGATGACGGGGGAATCTCGGGGTTGTTCTCGAGCGGCGGCCCCAGTGTGCGGTTTCTCACGAGGTACGACGGCGAGGTCAGTGAGCCTCTCGTGGGGCGCCAGGGAAGTCGGGTCTCCATGCGAGTGGCGAGGGGGAGCGCGTCATTGCTCCCGAGCCATGGTAGGGGAATCTGGCCTCGAGACGTGTTGAAGGAGGTCTCTCGAGGGCTTTCCCGGGTTGAGGCAGGAAACCCTGGGTTCCCTCGACTTGTGCAGGTGACCTCAGGGGGCTTCTCATGGTGGCTCTGAGAAGCCAGGGAAACTGGAGGTGGGAGGGGCCTCTCGGGACTCCACTGGGCTTGGTGCATTGGAAGAGGGCCTCATCTCCAGTTGAGGCAGGAACCGCAGGGTACCTCTGATTTCAGACTCCGATCGCAGGGTCCCTGCAGACTGGGGACAGGAGAGTCAGGCCTCGTCTTGGGTTGAGGCATGGAACTCCGCCTGCCTCTCGAGATGTCCCCGGGGAGAGAGGCCGCTTGTCGAGCTGTATTTGGAACCTGGGGTTTTTTCCGAACGATGCACGGAAAAACTGCCCCTTCGTGTTGACTGCATTCACAGGCGGGAGTTCGGAGAGGTGTCCGGGCATCGGGTTCTTATCAAGAGGGGCCCGGGAAATCGGGGTCCTACGGAATGTGGAACCACCCACGAGGCCACGTCTGGAATGTCTTCGTGGGACCGGCCTCATCCTGAGGTGCGACCGGAAGGTCGGGAACCCCTTCCAGACAAAGCAGGGGAGTCGACCCTCCTGTCCAGATCAGGAGGGGAGAAAGGGCTCAGAGGAGGGGGTGCCGGAAAACCTCAGTGTTCCTCTCGAGGGAGACCGGGATTTCGGGGAACTTTGTGGGTCGCATCAAGGGTGCCAAGTGCCCTTTCGACCTCCAATTCCTAACGTGGGACTTCTCCTGAGGCGCTGTAGCGGGAAAGGGCTTCATCTTGCGATGGCGGGGGAGCCACGTGGTTTTTCTCGAGTTACGGCGGGATTCTCGAGTTACGACGGGGAATTCAGGCTGCCTCTTGTGTTGGCCCAGGCAAGTCCAATCTTCCATTCGAGTTGCGAAGGAAAGCTGGGGATTGCTCTCGAGTGACTGCAGGGCCAATAGACCTCATCTAGGCTTGTGTCCAGAAGCCAATGTTCCTCTCCAGGGGCGACAGGGATCTCGGGGTTGCATTCCAGACGCACCCGGGGAGACAGGCATTCATCTCGAGTGGAAGCAAAGAACCCCGCTCTGCTCTCGAGTCGCGACGGGTATCTCTTGGAGCTCACTGGGTGGACTCAAGGGAGTCAAGCCTCCTGAGGCGTTTGGAGAGAGGTCGCGAGATTGGTCGCTAGGCCATGCAGGAGACGAAGGCCCTCATCTCTCGATGACGGGGGAATCTCGGGGTTGTTCTCGAGCGGCGGCCCCAGTGTGCGGTTTCTCACGAGGTACGACGGCGAGGTCAGTGAGCCTCTCGTGGGGCGCCAGGGAAGTCGGGTCTCCATGCGAGTGGCGAGGGGGAGCGCGTCATTGCTCCCGAGCCATGGTAGGGGAATCTGGCCTCGAGACGTGTTGAAGGAGGTCTCTCGAGGGCTTTCCCGGGTTGAGGCAGGAAACCCTGGGTTCCCTCGACTTGTGCAGGTGACCTCAGGGGGCTTCTCATGGTGGCTCTGAGAAGCCAGGGAAACTGGAGGTGGGAGGGGCCTCTCGGGACTCCACTGGGCTTGGTGCATTGGAAGAGGGCCTCATCTCCAGTTGAGGCAGGAACCGCAGGGTACCTCTGATTTCAGACTCCGATCGCAGGGTCCCTGCAGACTGGGGACAGGAGAGTCAGGCCTCGTCTTGGGTTGAGGCATGGAACTCCGCCTGCCTCTCGAGATGTCCCCGGGGAGAGAGGCCGCTTGTCGAGCTGTATTTGGAACCTGGGGTTTTTTCCGAACGATGCACGGAAAAACTGCCCCTTCGTGTTGACTGCATTCACAGGCGGGAGTTCGGAGAGGTGTCCGGGCATCGGGTTCTTATCAAGAGGGGCCCGGGAAATCGGGGTCCTACGGAATGTGGAACCACCCACGAGGCCACGTCTGGAATGTCTTCGTGGACCGGCCTCATCCTGAGGTGCGACCGGAAGGTCGGGAACCCCTTCCAGACAAAGCAGGGGAGTCGACCCTCCTGTCCAGATCAGGAGGGGAGAAAGGGCTCAGAGGAGGGGGTGCCGGAAAACCTCAGTGTTCCTCTCGAGGGAGACCGGGATTTCGGGGAACTTTGTGGGTCGCATCAAGGGTGCCAAGTGCCCTTTCGACCTCCAATTCCTAACGTGGGACTTCTCCTGAGGCGCTGTAGCGGGAAAGGGCTTCATCTTGCGATGGCGGGGGAGCCACGTGGTTTTTCTCGAGTTACGGCGGGATTCTCGAGTTACGACGGGGAATTCAGGCTGCCTCTTGTGTTGGCCCAGGCAAGTCCAATCTTCCATTCGAGTTGCGAAGGAAAGCTGGGGATTGCTCTCGAGTGACTGCAGGGCCAATAGACCTCATCTAGGCTTGTGTCCAGAAGCCAATGTTCCTCTCCAGGGGCGACAGGGATCTCGGGGTTGCATTCCAGACGCACCCGGGGAGACAGGCATTCATCTCGAGTGGAAGCAAAGAAGCCCGCTCTGCTCTCGAGTCGCGACGGGTATCTCTTGGAGCTCACTGGGTGGACTCAAGGGAGTCAAGCCTCCTGAGGCGTTTGGAGAGAGGTCGCGAGATTGGTCGCTAGGCCATGCAGGAGACGAAGGCCCTCATCTCTCGATGACGGGGGAATCTCGGGGTTGTTCTCGAGCGGCGGCCCCAGTGTGCGGTTTCTCACGAGGTACGACGGCGAGGTCAGTGAGCCTCTCGTGGGGCGCCAGGGAAGTCGGGTCTCCATGCGAGTGGCGAGGGGGAGCGCGTCATTGCTCCCGAGCCATGGTAGGGGAATCTGGCCTCGAGACGTGTTGAAGGAGGTCTCTCGAGGGCTTTCCCGGGTTGAGGCAGGAAACCCTGGGTTCCCTCGACTTGTGCAGGTGACCTCAGGGGGCTTCTCATGGTGGCTCTGAGAAGCCAGGGAAACTGGAGGTGGGAGGGGCCTCTCGGGACTCCACTGGGCTTGGTGCATTGGAAGAGGGCCTCATCTCCAGTTGAGGCAGGAACCGCAGGGTACCTCTGATTTCAGACTCCGATCGCAGGGTCCCTGCAGACTGGGGACAGGAGAGTCAGGCCTCGTCTTGGGTTGAGGCATGGAACTCCGCCTGCCTCTCGAGATGTCCCCGGGGAGAGAGGCCGCTTGTCGAGCTGTATTTGGAACCTGGGGTTTTTTCCGAACGATGCACGGAAAAACTGCCCCTTCGTGTTGACTGCATTCACAGGCGGGAGTTCGGAGAGGTGTCCGGGCATCGGGTTCTTATCAAGAGGGGCCCGGGAAATCGGGGTCCTACGGAATGTGGAACCACCCACGAGGCCACGTCTGGAATGTCTTCGTGGGACCGGCCTCATCCTGAGGTGCGACCGGAAGGTCGGGAACCCCTTCCAGACAAAGCAGGGGAGTCGACCCTCCTGTCCAGATCAGGAGGGGAGAAAGGGCTCAGAGGAGGGGGTGCCGGAAAACCTCAGTGTTCCTCTCGAGGGAGACCGGGATTTCGGGGAACTTTGTGGGTCGCATCAAGGGTGCCAAGTGCCCTTTCGACCTCCAATTCCTAACGTGGGACTTCTCCTGAGGCGCTGTAGCGGGAAAGGGCTTCATCTTGCGATGGCGGGGGAGCCACGTGGTTTTTCTCGAGTTACGGCGGGATTCTCGAGTTACGACGGGGAATTCAGGCTGCCTCTTGTGTTGGCCCAGGCAAGTCCAATCTTCCATTCGAGTTGCGAAGGAAAGCTGGGGATTGCTCTCGAGTGACTGCAGGGCCAATAGACCTCATCTAGGCTTGTGTCCAGAAGCCAATGTTCCTCTCCAGGGGCGACAGGGATCTCGGGGTTGCATTCCAGACGCACCCGGGGAGACAGGCATTCATCTCGAGTGGAAGCAAAGAACCCGCTCTGCTCTCGAGTCGCGACGGGTATCTCTTGGAGCTCACTGGTGGACTCAAGGGAGTCAAGCCTCCTGAGGCGTTTGGAGAGAGGTCGCGAGATTGGTCGCTAGGCCATGCAGGAGACGAAGGCCCTCATCTCTCGATGACGGGGGAATCTCGGGGTTGTTCTCGAGCGGCGGCCCCAGTGTGCGGTTCTCACGAGGTACGACGGCGAGGTCAGTGAGCCTCTCGTGGGGCGCCAGGGAAGTCGGGTCTCCATGCGAGTGGCGAGGGGGAGCGCGTCATTGCTCCCGAGCCATGGTAGGGGAATCTGGCCTCGAGACGTGTTGAAGGAGGTCTCTCGAGGGCTTTCCCGGGTTGAGGCAGGAAACCCTGGGTTCCCTCGACTTGTGCAGGTGACCTCAGGGGCTTCTCATGGTGGCTCTGAGAAGCCAGGGAAACTGGAGGTGGGAGGGGCCTCTCGGGACTCCACTGGGCTTGGTGCATTGGAAGAGGGCCTCATCTCCAGTTGAGGCAGGAACCGCAGGGGTACCTCTGATTTCAGACTCCGATCGCAGGGTCCCTGCAGACTGGGGACAGGAGAGTCAGGCCTCGTCTTGGGTTGAGGCATGGAACTCCGCCTGCCTCTCGAGATGTCCCCGGGGAGAGAGGCCGCTTGTCGAGCTGTATTTGGAACCTGGGGTTTTTTCCGAACGATGCACGGAAAAACTGCCCCTTCGTGTTGACTGCATTCACAGGCTGGAGTTCGGAGAGGTGTCCGGGCATCGGGTTCTTATCAAGAGGGGACCGGGAAATCGGGGTCCTACGGAATGTGGAACCACCCACGGGGCCACGTCTGGAATGTCTTCGTGAGACCGGCCTCATCCTGAGGTGCGACCGGAAGGTCGGGAACCCCTTCCAGACAAAGCAGGGGAGTCGACCCTCCTGTCCAGATCAGGAGGGGAGAAAGGGCTCAGAGGAGGGGGTGCCGGAAAACCTCAGTGTTCCTCTCGAGGGAGACCGGGATTTCGGGGAACTTTGTGGGTCGCATCAAGGGTGCCAAGTGCCCTTTCGACCTCCAATTCCTAACGTGGACTTCTCCTGAGGCGCTGTAGCGGGAAAGGGCTTCATCTTGCGATGGCGGGGGAGCCACGTGGTTTTTCTCGAGTTACGGCGGGATTCTCGAGTTACGACGGGGAATTCAGGCTGCCTCTTGTGTTGGCCCAGGCAAGTCCAATCTTCCATTCGAGTTGCGAAGGAAAGCTGGGGATTGCTCTCGAGTGACTGCAGGGCCAATAGACCTCATCTAGGCTTGTGTCCAGAAGCCAATGTTCCTCTCCAGGGGCGACAGGGATCTCGGGGTTGCATTCCAGACGCACCCGGGGAGACAGGCATTCATCTCGAGTGGAAGCAAAGAACCCGCTCTGCTCTCGAGTCGCGACGGGTATCTCTTGGAGCTCACTGGGTGGACTCAAGGGAGTCAAGCCTCCTGAGGCGTTTGGAGAGAGGTCGCGAGATTGGTCGCTAGGCCATGCAGGAGACGAAGGCCCTCATCTCTCGATGACGGGGAATCTCGGGGTTGTTCTCGAGCGGCGGCCCCAGTGTGCGGTTTCTCACGAGGTACGACGGCGAGGTCAGTGAGCCTCTCGTGGGGCGCCAGGGAAGTCGGGTCTCCATGCGAGTGGCGAGGGGAGCGCGTCATTGCTCCCGAGCCATGGTAGGGGAATCTGGCCTCGAGACGTGTTGAAGGAAGGTCTCTCGAGGCTTTCCCGGGTTGAGGCAGGAAACCCTGGTTCCCTCGACTTGTGCAGGTGACCTCAGGGGGCTTCTCATGGTGGCTCTGAGAAGCCAGGGAAACTGGAGGTGGAGGGGCCTCTCGGGACTCCACTGGGCTTGGTGCATTGGAAGAGGGCCTCATCTCCAGTTGAGGCAGGAACCGCAGGGTACCTCTGATTTCAGACTCCGATCGCAGGGTCCCTGCAGACTGGGGACAGGAGAGTCAGGCCTCGTCTTGGGTTGAGGCATGGAACTCCGCTGCCTCTCGAGATGTCCCCGGGGAGAGAGGCCGCTTGTCGAGCTGTATTTGGAACCTGGGGTTTTTTCCGAACGATGCACGGAAAAACTGCCCCTTCGTGTTGACTGCATTCACAGGCTGGAGTTCGGAGAGGTGTCCGGGCATCGGGTTCTTATCAAGAGGGGACCGGGAAATCGGGGTCCTACGGAATGTGGAACCACCCACGAGGCCACGTCTGGAATGTCTTCGTGAGACCGGCCTCATCCTGAGGTGCGACCGGAGGTCGGGAACCCCTTCCAGACAAAGCAGGGGAGTCGACCCTCCTGTCCAGATCAGGAGGGGAGAAAGGGCTCAGAGGAGGGGGTGCCGGAAAACCTCAGTGTTCCTCTCGAGGGAGACCGGGATTTCGGGGAACTTTGTGGGTCGCATCAAGGGTGCCAAGTGCCCTTTCGACCTCCAATTCCTAACGTGGGACTTCTCCTGAGGCGCTGTAGCGGGAAAGGGCTTCATCTTGCGATGACGGGGGAGCCACGTGGTTTTTCTCGAGTTACGGCGGGATTCTCGAGTTACGACGGGGAATTCAGGCTGCCTCTTGTGTTGGCCCAGGCAAGTCCAATCTTCCATTCGAGTTGCGAAGGAAAGCTGGGATTGCTCTCGAGTGACTGCAGGGCCAATAGACCTCATCTAGGCTTGTGTCCAGAAGCCAATGTTCTCTCCAGGGGCGACAGGGATCTCGGGGTTGCATTCCAGACGCACCCGGGGGAGACAGGCATTCATTCTCGAGTGGAAGCAAAGAACCCCGCTCTGCTCTCGAGTCGCGACGGGTATCTCTTGGAGCTCACTGGGTGGACTCAAGGGAGTCAAGCCTCCTGAGGCGTTTGGAGAGAGGTCGCGAGATTGGTCGCTAGGCCATGCAGGAGACGAAGGCCCTCATCTCTCGATGACGGGGAATCTCGGGTTGTTCTCGAGCGGCGGCCCCCAGTGTGCGGTTTCTCACGAGGTACGACGGCGAGTCATTGAGCCTCTCGTGGGGCGCCAGGGAAGTCGGTCTCCATGCGAGTGGCGAGGGGAGCGCGTCATTGCTCCCGAGCCATGGTAGGGGAATCTGGCCTCGAACGTGTTGAAGAAGGTCTCTCGAGGGCTTTCCCGGTTGAGGCAGGAAACCCTGGGTTCCCTCGACTTGTGCAGGTGACCTCAGGGGGCTTCTCATGGTGGCTCTGAGAAGCCAGGGAAACTGGAGGTGGGAGGGGCCTCTCGGACTCCACTGGGCTTGGTGCATTGGAAGAGGGCCTCATCTCCAGTTGAGGCAGGAACCGCAGGGTACCTCTGATTTCAGACTCCGATCGCAGGTCCCTGCAGACTGGGGACAGGAGAGTCAGGCCTCGTCTTGGTTGAGGCATGGAACTCCGCCTGCCTCTCGAGATGTCCCCGGGGAGAGAGGCCCGCTTGTCGAGCTGTATTTGGAACCTGGGGTTTTTTCGAACGATGCACGGAAAAACTGCCCCTTCGTGTTGACTGCATTCACAGGCGGGAGTTCGGAGAGGTGTCCGGGCATCGGGTTCTTATCAAGAGGGGACCGGGAAATCGGGGTCCTACGGAATGTGGAACCACCCACGAGGCCACGTCTGGAATGTCTTCGTGAGACCGGCCTCATCCTGAGGTGCGACCGGGAAGGTCGGGAACCCCTTCCAGACAAAGCAGGGAGTCGACCCTCCTGTCCAGATCAGGAGGGGAGAAAGGGCTCAGAGGAGGGGGTGCCGGAAAACCTCAGTGTTCCTCTCGAGGGAGACCGGGATTTCGGGGAACTTTGTGGGTCGCATCAAGGTGCCAAGTGCCCTTTCGACCTCCAATTCCTAACGTGGGACTTCTCCTGAGGCGCTGTAGCGGGAAAGGGCTTCATTCTTGCGATGGACGGGGGAGCCACGTGGTTTTTCTCGAGTTACGGCGGGATTCTCGAGTTACGACGGGGAATTCAGGCTGCCTCTTGTGTTGGCCCAGGCAAGTCCAATCTTCCATTCGAGTTGCGAAGGAAAGCTGGGGATTGCTCTCGAGTGACTGCAGGGCCAATAGACCTCATCTAGGCTTGTGTCCAGAAGCCAATGTTCCTCTCCAGGGGCGACAGGGATTCGGGGTTGCATTCCAGACCACCCGGGGAGACAGGCATTCATCTCGAGTGGAAGCAAAGAAACCCCGCTCTGCTCTCGAAGTCGCGACGGGTATCTCTTGGAGCTCACTGGGTGGACTCAAGGGAGTTCAAGCCTCCTGAGGCGTTTGGAGAGAGGTCGCGAGAATTGGTCGCTAGGCCATGCAGGAGACGAAGGCCCTCATCTCTCGATGACGGGGAATCTCGGGGTTGTTCTCGAGCGGCGGCCCCAGTGTGCGGTTTCTCACGAGGTACGACGGCGAGGTCAGTGAGCCTCTCGTGGGGCGCCAGGGAAGTCGGGTCTCCATGCGAGTGGCGAGGGGGAGCGCGTCATTGCTCCCGAGCCATGGTAGGGGAATCTGGCCTCGAGACGTGTTGAAGAAGGTCTCTCGAGGGGCTTTCCCGGGTTGAGGCAGGAAACCCCTGGGTTCCCTCGACTTGTGCAGGTGACCTCAGGGGGCTTCTCATGGTGCTCTGAGAAGCCAGGGAAACTGGAGGTGGGAGGGGCCTCTCGGGACTCCACTGGGCTTGGTGCATTGGAAGAGGCCTCATCTCCAGTTGAGGCCAGGAACCGCAGGGTACCTCTGATTTCAGGACTCCGATCGCAGGGTCCCTGCAGACTGGGGACAGGAGAGTCAGGCCTCGTCTTGGGTTGAGGCATGGAACTCCGCTGCCTCTCGAGATGTCCCCGGGGAGAGAGGCCGCTTGTCGAGCTGTATTTGGAACCTGGGGTTTTTCCGAACGATGCACGGAAAAAACTGCCCCTTCGTGTTGACTGCATTCACAGGCGGGAGTTCGGAGAGGTGTCCGGGCATCGGGTTCTTATCAAGAGGGGACCGGGAAATCGGGGTCCTACGGAATGTGGAACCACCACGAGGCCACGTCTGGAATGTCTTCGTGAGACCGGCCTCATCCTGAGGTGCGACCGGAAGGTCGGGAACCCCTTCCAGACAAAGCAGGGGAGTTCGACCCTCCTGTCCAGATCAGGAGGGGAGAAAGGGCTCAGAGGAGGGGGTGCCGGAAAACCTCAGTGTTTCCTCTCGAGGGAGACCGGGATTTCGGGGAACTTTGTGGGTCGCATCAAGGGTGCCAAGTGCCCTTTCGACCTCCAATTCCTAACGTGGGACTTCTCCTGAGGCGCTGTAGCGGGAAAGGGCTTCATCTTGCGATGGCGGGGGAGCCACGTGGTTTTTCTCGAGTTACGGCGGGATTCTCGAGTTACGACGGGGAATTCAGGCTGCCTCTTGTGTTGGCCCAGGCAAGTCCAATCTTCCATTCGAGTTGCGAAGGAAAGCTGGGGATTGCTCTCGAGTGACTGCAGGGCCAATAGACCTCATCTAGGCTGTGTCCAGAAGCCAATGTTCCTCTCCAGGGGCGACAGGGATCTCGGGGTTGCATTCCAGACGCACCCGGGGAGACAGGCATTCATCTCGAGTGGAAGCAAAGAACCCCGCTCTGCTCTCGAGTCGCGACGGGTATCTCTTGGAGCTCACTGGGTGGACTCAAGGGAGTCAAGCCTCCTGAGGCGTTTGGAGAGAGGTCGCGAGATTGGTCGCTAGGCCATGCAGGAGACGAAGGCCCTCATCTCTCGATGACGGGGGAATCTCGGGTTGTTCTCGAGCGGCGGCCCCAGTGTGCGGTTTCTCACGAGGTACGACGGCGAGGTCAGTGAGCCTCTCGTGGGGCGCCAGGGAAGTCGGGTCTCCATGCGAGTGGCGAGGGGGGAGCGCGTCATTGCTCCCGAGCCATGGTAGGGGAATCTGGCCTCGAGACGTGTTGAAGGAAGGTCTCTCGAGGGCTTTCCCGGGTTGAGGCAGGAAACCCTGGGTTCCCTCGACTTGTGCAGGTGACCTCAGGGGGCTTCTCATGGTGGCTTCTGAGAAGCCAGGGAAACTGGAGGTGGGAGGGGCCTCTCGGGACTCCACTGGGCTTGGGCATTGGAAGAGGGCTCATCCCAGTTGAGGCAGGAACCGCAGGGACCTCTGATTCAGACTCCGATCGCAGGGCCCTGCAGACTGGGGACAGGAGAGTCAGGCCTCGGGGTGAGGCATGGAACGCCGCCTCTCGAGATGTCCCCGGGGAGAGAGGCCGCTTGTCGAGCTGTATTTGGAACCTGGGTTTTTCCGAACGATGCACGGAAAAAACTGCCCCTTCGTGTTGACTGCATTCACAGGCGGAGGGGGAGGGTCCGGGCATCGGGTTCTTATCAAGAGGGGACCGGGAAACGGGTCCTACGGAATGTGGAACCACCCACGAGGCCACGTCTGGAATGTCTTCGTGAGCCGGCCTCATCCTGATGGTGCGACCGGAAGGTCGGGAACCCCCCAGACAAAGCAGGGAGCGACCCTCCTGTCCAGATCAGGAGGGGAGAAAGGGCTCAGAGAGGGGGTGCCGGAAAACCCGGGTTCCTCTCGAGGGAGACCGGGATTTGGGGAACTTTGTGGGCGCCAAGGGTGCCAAGTGCCCTTTCGACCTCCAATTCCTAACGTGGGACTTCTCCTGAGGCGCTGTAGCGGGAAAGGGCTTCATCGCGCGGGGAGCCACGTGGTTTTCTCGAGTACGGCGGGATTCTCGAGTTACGACGGGAATTCAGGCTGCCTCTTGTGTGGCCCAGGCAAGTCCAATCTTCCATTCGAGTTGCGAAGGAAAGCTGGGGATTGCTCTCGAGTGACTGCAGGGCCAATAGACCTCATCTAGGCTTGTGTCCAGAAGCCAATGTTCCTCTCCAGGGGCGACAGGGATCTCGGGGGCATTCCAGACGCACCCGGGGAGACAGGCATTCATCTCGAGTGGAAGCAAAGAAGCCCGCTCTGCTCTCGAGTCGCGACGGGTATCTCTGGAGCTCACTGGGTGGACTCAAGGGAGTCAAGCCTCCTGAGGCGTTGGAGAGAGGTCGCGAGATTGGCGCAGGCCATGCAGGAGACGAAGGCCCTCATCTCTCGATGACGGGGGAATCGGGGTTGTTCTCGAGCGGCGGCCCCAGTGTGCGGTTTCTCACGAGGACGACGGCGAGGTCAGTGAGCCTCCGGGGCGCCAGGGAAGTCGGGTCTCCATGCGAGTGGCGAGGGGGAGCGCGTCATTGCTCCCGAGCCATGGAGGGGAATCTGGCCTCGAGACGTGTTGAAGGAGGTCTCTCGAGGGCTTTCCCGGGTTGAGGCAGGAAACCCTGGGGGCTCGACTTGTGCAGGTGACCTCAGGGGGCTTCTCATGGTGGCTCTGAGAAGCCAGGGAAACTGGAGGTGGGAGGGGCCTCTCGGGACTCCACTGGGCTTGGTGCATTGGAAGAGGGCTCATCTCCAGTTGAGGCAGGAACCGCAGGGACCTCTGGATTTCAAGACTCCGATCGAGGGTCCCTGCGATGGGGACAGGAGAGTCAGGCTCGTCTTGGGTTGAAGGCATGGAATCCCTGTCTCGAGATGTCCCAGGGAGAGATGGCCAGCTTGTCGAGCTGTATTTGGAACCTGGGTTTTTTCGCGAACGATGCACGGAAAAAATGCCCTTCGTGTGATGCATTCACAGGCGAGTTCGGAGAGTGTCCGGCATCGGGTTCTTATCAAGAGGGGACCGGGAATCGGGGGTCCTAGTGAATGTGGAACCCACCACGAGGCCCGTCGTGGAATGTCTTCGTGAGACCCGGCACTCATCCTGAGGTGCGACGGCGTAAGGTCCGGCGAACCCCTTCCAGAACAAAGCAGGGGAGCGACCCTCCTGTCCAGATCAGAGGGGAGAATAGGGCCTCAGAGGAGGGGTGCCGGAAACCCTCAGTCGTTCTTTCTCGAGGAGACGGATTTGGGGAACTTTGTGTCGCATCAAGTGGCCAAGTGCCCTTTCGACCTCCAATTCCTAACGTGGGACTTCTCCTGAGGCGCTGTAGCGGGAAAGGGCTCATCTTGCGATGGCGGGGGAGGCCACGTGGTTTTTCTCGAGTTACGGCGGGATTCTCGAGGTTACGACGGGGAATTCAGGCCTGCCTCGTGTGGTTGGCCCAGGCAGTCCAATCTTCATCAGTTGGCGAAGGAAAGCTGGGGAATTGCTCTCGAGTGACTGCAGGGTCAATATGACACGTCATCTAGGCTTGTGTCCAGAAGCCAATGTCCTCTCCAGGGCGACAGGGATCTCGGGGTTGCATTCCAGAACGCACCCGGGGAGACAGGCATTCATATCGAGTGAAGCAAAGAACCCCGCTCCTGGCTCTCGAGTCGCGACGGGTATCTCTTTGAGCTCACTGGGTGGAAATCAAGGGAGTCAAAGCCTCTGAGGCGTTTGGAGAGAGGTCGCGAGAATTGGTCGCTAGCCATAGCAGGAGACAAGGCCCTCATCTCTCGATGACGGGGGAATCTCGGGGTTGTTCTCGAGCGGCGGCCCCAGTGTGCGGTTTCTCACGAGGTACGAAGGCGAGGTCAGTGAGCCTCTCGTGGGGCGCCAGGAAGTCGGCGCCCATGCGAGTGGCGAGGGGGATGACGGTCATTTAGCTCCCGAGCCATGGTAGGGGAATCGGCCTCGAGACGTGTGAAGGAGGTCTCTCGAGGGCTCCCGGGTGAGGCAGAAACCCGGGTGCCCTCGACTGCAGGTGACCTCAGGGGGCTCTCATGTGGCTCGAGAAGCCAGGGAAACTGGGTGTGGGAGGCCTCCGGGACTCCACTGGCGTGCATTGGAAGAGGCCTCACTCCAGTGAGCAGGAACCGCAGGGTACCTCTGATTGCAGACCGATCGCAGGGTCCTGCAGACTGGGACAGGAGAGTCAGGCCGTCGTCGGGGTGAGGCAGGAACTCCGCCGCCTCTCGAGAGTCCCCGGGGAAGAGGCCGCTGTCGAGCTGTAGTGGAACCTGGGGGCCGAACGATGCACGGAAAAACTGCCCCTCGTGGTGACTGCACACAGGCGGGTCGGAGAGGTGTCCGGGCATCGGGTTCTTCATCAAGAGGGGACCGGGAAATCGGGGTCCTACGGATGTGGAACCACCCACGAGGCCACGTCTGGAATGTCTTCGGCCGCCGCAGCCGGAGGTGCGACCGGAAGGCGGGAACCCCTTCCAGACAAAGCAGGGGAGTCGACCCTCCTGCCAGATCAGGAGGGAGAAAGGGCTCAGAGGAGGGTGCCGGAAAAACCTCGGTTCCTCTCGAGGGAGACCGGGATTTCGGGGAACTGGGGCGCATCAAGGGGCCAAGGGCCTTTCGACCTCCAATCCTAAGCGGACTTCTGCCTGAGGCGCGAGACGGGAAAGGGCTCATGCGGGCGAGGCGGGGGGACCCGTTTGGGCGGGATTGGACGGCGGGAGCGCAGGGACGACGGGGAAGGCAGGCGGCCGCGGGGGGTGGGCCCAGCA
>NW_020190814.1:0-3210 GCF_002263795.3 Bos taurus | reverse complement strand
TTGCGTAGCCGCGCGCCCCGCGCCACCCCGCACCGCCGACCGCCGAGGGCCGGTTAGGGTTAGGGTTAGGTAGGCTTAGGGTTAGCTTAGGGTTCGCGTACCCTGCCCCCCGACACCCCGCACCCCACCGCCCGAGCCGGGTTAGGGTTAGGGTTGCTTAGGGTTAGGGTTAGGGTTAGGTTAGGGTTAGGGTTAGGGTTCGCGTTACCCCTGCCCCCGACACCCGCACCCCACCGCCGAGGCCGGTTAGGGTTAGGTTAGGGTTAGGCTTAGGTTAGCGTTAGGGTTCGCGTACCCCTGCCCCCGACACCCCGCACCCCCGCCCCGAGGCCGGTTAGGGTTAGGGTTAGGTTAGGGTTAGGTTCGCGTACCCCTGCCCCCGACACCCCGTCCGAGGCCGGGTTAGGGTTAGGGTTAGGGTTAGGGTTAGGGTTAGGGTTAGGGTTCGCGTACCCCTGCCCCCGACACCCCGCACCCCCACGCCGAGGCCGGGTTAGGGTTAGGGTTAGGGTTAGGCTTAGGGTTAGCGTTAGGGTTCGCGTACCCCTGCCCCCGACACCCCGCACCCCACCCCGAGGCCGGGTTAGGTTAGGGTTAGGGTTAGGGTTAGGTTAGGTTAGGGTTAGGGTTGTTAGGGTTAGGTTAGGTAGTTAGGTCAGGGTTAGGGGTTAGGGTTAGGGTTAGGGTTAGGTTAGGGTTAGGGTTAGGGTTCGCGTACCCCTGCCCCCCGACACCCCGCACCCCCACCCGAGGCCGGGTTAGGGTTAGGGTTAGGGTTAGGCTTAGGGTTAGCGTTAGGGTTCGCGTACCCCTGCCCCCCGACACCCCCCACCCCCCCCCCCCAGGCCGGGTTAGGGTTAGGGTTAGGGTTAGGGTTAGGGTTAGCGTACCCCTGCCCCCCGACACCCGTACCCCACCGCCGAGGCCGGGTTAGGGTTAGGGTTAGGGTCAGGGTTAGGGTTAGGGTTAGGGTTCGCGTACCCCTGCCCCCGACACCCCGCACCCCACCGCCGAGGCCGGGTTAGGGTTAGGGTTAGGGTTAGGCTTAGGGTTAGCGTTAGGGTTCGCGTACCCCTGCCCCCCGACACCCCGCACCCCACCGCCGAGGCCGGTTAGGGTTAGGGTTAGGGTTAGGGTTAGGGTTAGGGTTAGGGTTCGCGTACCCCTGCCCCCCGACACCCCGCACCCCCACCGCCGAGGCCGGGTTAGGGTTAGGGTTAGGGTTAGGTTAGGTTAGGTTAGCGTTAGGGTTCGCGTACCCCTGCCCCCCGACACCCCGCACCCCCGCCGAGGCCGGGTTAGGGTTAGGGTTAGGGTTAGGGTTAGGGTTCGCGTACCCCTGCCCCCCGACACCCCCACCCCGCCGAGGGTTAGGGTTAGGGTTAGGGTTAGGGTTAGGGTTCGCGTACCCCTGCCCCCCGACACCCCGCACCCCACCGCCGAGGCCGGGTTAGGGTTAGGGTTAGGGTTAGGCTTAGGGTTAGCGTTAGGGTTCGCGTACCCCTGCCCCCCGACACCCCGCACCCCCACCGCCGAGGCCTTAGGGTTAGGGTTAGGGTTAGGGTTAGGGTTAGGGTTAGGGTTCGCGTACCCCTGCCCCCCGACACCCCGCACCCCCCCCGCCGAGGCCGGGTTAGGGTTAGGGTTAGGGTCAGGCTTAGGGTTAGCGTTAGGGTTCGCGTACCCCAGCCCCCCCACACCCCCCCCCCCCCGGATTAGGGTTAGGGTTAGGGTTAGGGTTAGGGTTCGCGTACCCCGTCCCCCGACACCCCGCACCCCCACCGCCGAGGCCGGGTTAGGGTTAGGGTTAGGTTAGGGTTAGGGTTAGGGTTAGGGTTAGGGTTCGCGTACCCCGTCCCCCCGACACCCCGCACCCCCACCGCCGAGGCCGGTAGGTTAGTTAGGGTTAGTTAGGGTTAGGTTAGGGTTAGGGTTCGCGTACCCCTGCCCCCCGACACCCCGCACCCCCCCCGAGGCCGGGTTAGGGTTAGGGTTAGGGTTAGGGTTAGGGTTAGGCTTAGGGTTCGCGTACCCCGTCCCCCCGACACCCCGCACCCCCACCGCCGAGGCCGGGTTAGGGTTAGGGTTAGGGTTAGGGTTAGGGTTAGGGTTAGGGTTCGCGTACCCCGTCCCCCCGACACCCCGCACCCCCGGCCCCGAGGCCGGGTTAGGGTTAGGGTTAGGGTTAGGGTTAGGGTTAGGGTTCGCGTACCCCTTCCCCCCGACACCCCGCACCCCCACCGCCGAGGCCGGGTTAGGGTTAGGCTTAGGGTTAGGCTTAGGGTTAGGGTTAGGCTTAGGGTTAGGGTTAGGGTTCGCGTACCCCTGCCCCCCGACACCCCGCACCCCCACCGCCGAGGCCGGGTTAGCCTCTGCCTGAGGGTCAGGGTTCGGGTCCTTTTAGAGTTATCGTTGGGGCTACGGTGTGGCTATAATTCCAGTTATGCCATGATTAATGTAGCGCGTGATTAGTTTAGCGGATGATTAAGTTAAGGGATGATTCAATTAGGCCTTGATTCAATTAGGCCGTGATTCAATTATGCCGTGATTAGTTTAGCGGATGATTCAATCAGGCCGTGATTCAATTAGGCCGTGATTAGTTTAGCGGATGATTCAATTAGGCCGTGATTCAATCAGGCCGTGATTCAATTAGGCCGTGATTAGTTTAGCGGATGATTCAATTAGGCCGTGATTCAATCAGGCCGTGATTAGTTTAGCGGATGATTCAATCGGGCCGTGATTCAATCAGGCCGTGATTCAATTAGGCCGTGATTAGTTTAGCGGATGATTCAATCGGGCCGTGATTCAATTAGGCCGTGATTAGTTTAGCGGATGATTCAATTAGGCCGTGATTCATTTAGCACGTGATTAGGTTAGCGCGTGATTAGGTTAAAGCTAAAGAGCTTACCTGCATTGAGGGCGGGCGGGCGGGCGGGGCGGAGGTTGAAGGGCGGCCGAAACCCGGTCCGGAGCAAGCCAGCCGCGGTAGCGTAGCGGGTAGAGTCAGGCAGGCAGGTTAGGCAGGTCAGGAGTTCGAGCCCCAGGTAGGGTCACAGGCAGGTACAGGTGAGCCGCTAGCGGCCAAGGGAGGGGGACAGCCTCTTTTTTTGCGGGGCGGGGCCGGCGCCGGAAGGGGCGGGACCGAGACCGGAAGCGGCCGGGACTTTTGTGTCGGAGGTTTGGATTTTCGAGTTATGTACTTATGTATTC
>NW_020190813.1:0-76598 GCF_002263795.3 Bos taurus | reverse complement strand
GAGTGTCTGGCGCACTGGGGCTTGTCTTCGGCGTCCAGTGAGAGTAGAGTACCGCGCCCGGCGTTCGAGGAGCAGGGGGGTTCTTGTTCAGAGGTCCTTTGGGTGCGTTGGAGGAGAGATATGTGCCCTGGAGAGAATTGGTTTCTGGAAGGTTAGTGAGGGTTATTGGATGGTCATAGAGAGAATGACGTTTAATTGTAGATGTAAAGATTGGGCCTGCCTGGCAAAAAGAGGCTCAAATGATACGTCGTATCGAGAAAGGTACTGAGAAACCAGTGGTCGCGTTCGAAGATGAGTTTGTACAGGTTCGGGGAGTCAGTTCAGGAATTGGAGGTGGAAGGGGGCAGAATTTGGGCTTGATGCGAAGCAAAGGTTGATGGTTTAGATGAGGAATCGTAGGGTTCTTGGAAATAATTCTGAGTTTCATCTGACTCTGGACAGGAGGTGTCACTCAGGGGTGTGCGTGCGAGGTAGCGTAGGATGGGCGGTAACGAGAATAGACGTGGCGTGCGTGGGTGGGTTAAATTCGTGCGAGTTTCAGGTGTTGGTAAGATCGATGAGACGGACATGTTAGAATCATGTGATGAATTAACGGGGCAGTTTTTTCAGTGCTCGTTGGCGAAAAAAAGGTTCCAGAATAGTGGAAGGTTGTCGCGGAGATCTCGAGAGGCAAGCGGATTCAATGTCTAAACAAGAGAGGCTGATATTATGTCAGTTGCAAGGGACCTGCGTGGAGTATGGAAATAAGAGGTGTGGTTTGCATATCAGGAGATGAGGATATTATGATGAAACAAGGGTGGGGTCGAGAGGATGTAGTTTTGGTTTTGAAACAGGCAATGAGAAGGCTGAGTCAGGTGAAAGTAGAGGGATAAAGGGTTTCATGATAGAGGGAAGACTAGCGAGAACTTTTCAACGTTCTGAGAAAGATTCTACATGGTGGCAGCGATGACAGGTTGTGACTTTAGAATGGAAAGATTTCTGGGAACGGGTAGTTGGACTAGGCCGTGGTAATCGTGAGAAACGACATGGGGCGGTGGGACAAGCGAGTTTTACGTATAGAGAGATGAGGGCTTAAAGTGCTATAGAAAAGTCATGAAAATATTCCAAGCTAGGAGGTTGTTTGAGTCAGTGAGTAGAAGATACCGTGCGGTTGAGAGCAGAGCGGGGTTTTTGTTCATTGAGAGGATGATGTTCAAGGGTGTTGTTGCAATGAAAGCGATTAACTGTTACGACGATGGGAGGAGAATTGGTTCTGGAAAGTAGTCGTCAAAGTATGAAATTTGAAACGGTCTATGGCTGACGTCATGAGAGAATGAAGTTTATTGCATGTGGAGTTGGACTTGCTACTGGGAAAAAGAGGCTGATGATTCTGTAATCCGAGAATCAGACGTACTGGAAAAACACAAAAGGATAAAAGGAAGAAGAATATTAATTATTACAAGGATAACAAAGAATATTAAAAGCAGCAGGGAATAACAACATAAAAAACGGGATTCTTAGATAGCTGATTTTATAGAATCTCAGAGGAGGGATGGAGATACCTTAATGATGAAGAATAATTCTAA
The DNA here is from genome assembly GCF_002263795.3 of Bos taurus. Lineage (NCBI taxonomy): Eukaryota > Metazoa > Chordata > Mammalia > Artiodactyla > Bovidae > Bos > Bos taurus. The sequence goes on along the minus strand of NW_020190813.1, from coordinate 75,033 downwards.
ACCAGATTCTTGTAACAGAAGAGGATCTCATTAGTCTGAGGAGATCAACGTTTTAGAAGACAGCTGAGAGAATTTCAACAACTGCTTCAGCAATATAGACGGTGTTTTAGAACGGAAAACAAAAATGGTGTTAATGAACAAACAATAAGTAATTGGCAGGGATATATTATTGTAATTAGTTAAGTAATGGGTTTGAATGCAAAAAAGAATAGAAAGGATGTGTATAATAAAGAACATTTATTGTTGTTAAAGAGAACTAAAGGGAAATTATCATGAGTGAGGGTGGAAAGATTTTCGAATGAATTGGGAAAGAAGCCAGGAGTGAAATATCATATCGAGATAAATTGATTTAAAAGGTGTGAAGAGACAAGACGTTACTGTGAATCAAAGGTGAATAAAAGACGATTAAATATAAATATATATCAAAAAAATGGGAGCGAGAGTACGAATCTAACAAGTATGAAGGCCTCTCTCCTCACACTACACGCTGCGCGGTTTATACACTTCACTATGGTACGACTCATAAACGAAATTAAAAGGACAAAAATACAGTTTATAGCTTAATAAAGAAGCTATAGTTGAGGTATTGGTTATAAAGGGTAATTTATCATAAAAATAAAAAAAGAAAAGATAAACATGGTGAAGAAATCAAGAGGATATAGATGGAGATATGGTTCATATTTCTGGGCTTGAAGAATATATAGTGAAATGAGTATCTAAAGACATTTAGGAGAAAAAAAAAAAGACAAACCAGTGGATAAACGTATGAAGATGAAGCTTTCGTAAGGTCAGGGCAGTAGTTGGAATTGGAGGTGAGGGAATTGATTGTGCGACCAAATGTCGATCGGTTACTTGATGGGGACATGGAGGTTTTAATAGAACTTTCATTGGCGTTTTCTAGATTCTGAATATTGGAGGAGGTGTCTGCTTTGTTGTGAGGTTGTTCGACTTACGGTGGAACTCGGATGGAGGGGTTAAAGGATTCAGAAGTGGTCGTCGGTGTTGTTAACAGTTGTGGAGTTTCGTGTATTTGATAAGAGATGCCGGACCTTCGATTACATGTGATGAGTAACAGAGGGGCAGTTTTTTAAAATGCAGTTGATAGGAGAAACCAGGTTTAAATACAGATGGACAGCGGAAGTTCAGGGGATCTCGAGAGGAATGAGGGTTATGCTCAAGGCACGAGAGGTGATCCTCTGTAGTATGCAGGGACTGCGATGGAGTTGATAGAGGTGAATGGGTTCATGACTAATGGAGATGAGATCTTAAATGAACAGTTGGGGTAGGAGCTAAGTATAGTTTTGGTTCAGAGAAATAGAGACTGAGGTTTATCAAGTAGAGGAAAGGGTTTTAATGCTAACGGGGGACGTGAGAGACTTCTTAAACGTTGGGCAGATTATATCAATGTCGGGGAGTGAGACGTTGATGCTGGAGAAAGACTTCTGGGCATGATGGGTCATGACTGCGTCGTACTGTGGAGATAGGTGGGCCTGGAAACGAGATCCGTATCGAGAGATGAGGGTGGTAGTAGTGTAAGATGCAGTGGTAGGAGAATTCGCGACTTATCAAACGTCAGGCGCTTGCACTTGAGTAAGTGAGATCAGAGTACAGTCGAGATTCGAGAGAAGAGCGGGGTTTCTGATCTTAGGAGAATGGGCTGTACGGGTGGTGATGGAATGAGGATCTGTGTGGAGAGGACATTGTTCTGGAACAGCTAGATGAGGTTATTGGATGAGTACTGAGAGCATGCAGCTTTTTCGATGACTGAGTTGGACTTGAATGGGCGACAGGGTCTGAATCCATGTAACTCGAGACTGCGTTGAGAAACGTGGTCAGTATCGCGTGAAGCCTTAAGTAAGGTTAGGAGAATCGTTTTAGGATTGGAGGTAGAAGGGCATTGGATTGATGGGAAGTTCAGAATCGTTGGCATAGAGAGGAATGAGGTTTTCGGGAATATCTGAGTTTTATCCTGATCTGGACAGGGGGTGATTAATGATTTGTTGGAGGGGTTAGAAATTCGCGGTGATTAAGGATTGAGGCGGTTAAGAAGAAATTCGACGTGGCTGTGGGTGGTTACATCGTAGGAACGATTCCGGGACTTTGTAAGAACGATGACGGACTTTGAATCCCTGTTGACATGAAGTACAAGAAGGGGAGTTTTTAGTGAGTGTTCGGAAAAAAGGTTTCAATCAGTGGAAGGGCTCTTAAGGGACTTGAGAGGCAAGGGCTTCAAATGCTACAGGAGGCTGATTTGTAAGTTGAAGGGAATGCGATGGAGTTGAATCAGAGGGTCGGTTCTGTACTGGGATGAGGCATTGCAATGACCAACGTGGGGTCGAGAGGCTATACGTTTATGATTATCAGAGCAACTGAGAAGTGAGGTCAATGAAAGTGAGGGAACAGGGTTTTTGTCAAACAGGGAAAGATCGAAGATTTTAAAAAAAGTTGAGGCAGATTTACATGGACTTGGGAGATGAGCGCTTGCATGACATGGAGAACAGAATCTCTGCGGGCAGCGGGCTACTGATCATTTGTCGTATGTGGAAAGACACTGGGCGCGCGCTGGAAAACCGTTTCGTCATCGAGAGCTGAGGGCTTCGTTTGCTGGCTAGAGACAATCTCGCGATTTAGTCAGGGCTGATCTTGAGTCACAGTGGCATAAAGAGATAAAGAGGATTCGAGAGCAGAGGGGTTCTTGTTACATCGAGGAATGCTGTTAGGGTGAGTCTGGAATGAAACGAGATCTGGGTGCTGGAGAGGAACATGGTTTTGGAACAGCTAGATAGGTCTATTTGGCTGCAGTCAGTGGAGATGCAGCTTTTCAATTAGACTCGATGGAAGATGGACTTGCTGGGAAAACAAGGTAATGATTCTGTCGTAATTAGAATCGACGTAATCGAGAAAAAGTGGCTAGTAATGCAGATGAATGGTTTTAAAAGCGTTCGGAAGTCGTTAGGGTTGGAGGTGAAGGGCACTTGGTGCTGCGAAGTTCGCGATAGTTTTTCTGGAGGACTGAGGTTTTCGGCATAAATTACTGAGACCTTTTCATGATCTGGAGGAGGGTGATTGTTTGTTGGGAAGGGGTTTACAGATTCGGTTGATAAGGATGAGGCGGTTCGAAGAATTCAACGTGGTGGGGTGGTTCATTAGTAGGCCGATTTTCGTTCTTGATAGAACGATGAAAGGACCTTCTAGAATCCATGTCGAATGAGTAAACGAAGGGCTAAAGTTTTCGTGGTCGTTAGAAAAAACAGGTTCAATGCTGGAAGCGGCTTTACGGGGAACTTGGAGGCAGTGGATTAATGCTCAAACAGACGAGGCTGGATTCTGTCCAGTCTGTGGGGAACTGGATCGGAGTTCTGAAATCGAGGTAATGCGTTACTGTAAACTGGAGATGAGGCAATATCAGCAATGACAAAAGTGGGGTCCGGCGAGGCACTAATCAGTTTTGGCTTTCCAGAGCAAGTGAGAGCTGAGGTGTGAAAGTCGGGAGAACACAGGGTTTATGTATAACGGGAAAGACTCCGAGAGACTTCTTCAAAACGTTAGAGGCAGATTCTCATGCTCGGGGAATGAGCGCTTGATCAGCATGGAGACGACTTCATGGCGAAGAGAGGCTTAATGACCTAGGTTCGTAATCGTGCGATAACGACTGGGCGTCGAGAATAGAGATTCGTATCGAGAAGACTGAGGCCTTCGTTCCTGCAGGCTAGGACAATTGGAACTTTAAGACTCAGGAGGTTGTCTTGAGTTTACGTGGTGCAAGAGATCACGTCGCGATTGGAGCAGAGCGGGGTTTCTTGTTAATAGAGAGAATGATGTTGGGTGGTTGGAATGCACGAGGATCTGTCGATGGAGGGACATTGGTTATGAAATAAGCTAGATGAGGTCTATTGGCCATGAAGTCATACAGAGAAAATAAATTTTTGAAATGAATGGAAGATTGGATTGCTGGGACAAACAGAGGCATAAATGATTCTAGTAACTCAGAGATCGAGTAATCGGAAAAAGTGGATCGTTATCGAGATGAGATTTGCTAAAGAGTTCGGAGAAGTTTAGGATTGGAGGTCGAGGGATTGGCAAATTGTGCGAAAAAAGTTCAAGACATCGGTATCAAAATCCGAGAGGAACTGAGGTTTTCAGGATCTATGAGCTTTCTCATTGATTGGACAGGAGGCGTCGACTTGCTTTGTATTGGAAGGGGTTCAGCGATTGTCGCAATAGGATGAGGTTCTAGAAGAAATTCAGGTGGTAGTGGGTGGTTACATTGTAGGAAGATTTCGGTACTTTGATGGACGATGACAGGAAATTTTGAATCACTGTGAATGAGTAAAGAAGGGGCCGTTTTTCGTGATCGTTGGGAAAAATCAGTTCAATAAGCTGGAAGGGCTATTCAGGGGATCTGAGAGGAAAGCGGATTTTAATGCTAAAAGAGGGTGATTACTGCAGTTATGAGGGAAATAGGATACGGAGTACATGAAATAAGAGGGACATGAGGTTATGCTCACTGGAGATGACAAGTAGGCATGAAACAAAAAAAGTGGGGTCAGAGAGGATATGTGTTTATGGTTTCAGAGACATGAGAGCTGAGGTCTGACAAGGCGAGGGAAAGGGTTTCAATGCTCGGGAAGTAGAGAGATCTTAACAGTTCGAGGCAGGTTCCATTGATCGGGAGATGAAGCGTATGACAATGCTGGAGACGCTTACTGGGCAAGGAGAGGCTACTGATCGAGTCGTATCGTGAACGAATGGGGCGGCTGGAAAGAGGATTCAAGTTGGAGTATGAGGGTCTTCGTCTCTGCATGGTTAGAGAATCTGAGACCTTCTAACAAAGCATCGGAGGTTGGATACTTAGTCAAAGTGAGATCAAGAGATACCGTAGGATTCGAGGCCAGAGCCGGGGTTCTTGTTCATCGAGAGGAAATGACTGTTGGGTGCGTTGGATGAAAGAGATCTGTGCATGAGGGAATTGGCTTTGGAACAAGACTAGATGCGGTTATTGGGCTGCGTCACTCGAGATGCCAGCTTTCTTGAACTTGATGGACGATTGGATTGCTGGGAACAAAGAGGAATCTGAATTAAGTCGTAACTCGGAATGAGTAATGAGACCGTGGCTTCCGTCATGAAGATGAAAGTTTCAAGCTACGGTCTAAGGAGAAGTCACGTTAGGAATTGGAGGTCGAAACGGCATTGGGCAATTGTGAAGAAGTTGCAATCGGTTTGAGGAATGGGTTTTGGATTTGAGCCCTTTTTAAATCTGATTGGCTAGAGGGTGATCACTGATTTGTTGGAGGGGTTTACGTTCAGGTGATAGGATGAGGGCGGTTCGGACATTGACGTGGCTCGTGGGATGGTTTCCAATTAGTGGACTTTCGGTACATTTGATAGAACAGTGCCGAAACTTCAGATCCATGTGATGAGTACAGAGGGGAGTTTTTCGTGATTGTTAGGAAACAGTTCAATCAGTGGACGCGATCTAGGGGAATCTCGGAGGAAAGAGGACTTACAATGTAAATGACAGGCTGATCTGTATGTAAGTTGAGGGACCACGCGATGGAGTTATGCATAAAGAGTTGGACCTGAGGTTTGCTAATTTAGATAGATGGCAATGAAAAAACAGTGGGTCAGAGGTTCAGTTTAATGGTTCTAAGAGAACATGAGAAGCTGGGTACTGCAGGCGAGGGAAAAGGTTTCTGCTAACGGGAAGATGAGCGCTTATTAACAACGTTGGGCACGAGTTAATGGAATCGGCAATGAAGGTCATGATTGATGGAGATGACTTCAACTGGGCACAGGAGGTCACTGACTGGTAGAATCGTGAGAACGCACATGGGGCGGCTGAAAAAAAACACGGATTTTAGATCGGAATGAGGGTTAGTATCCTGATGGGCTATTTTAAAAACGGAGAGGAGGCAAGAAGCGGATAGGTGAGGAGAGAAGGCTCATCTCTGATGACGGGGGATTCGGGTTAGTTTAGAGGGGGCACATGTGCGGTTTTTCAGAGGTAGAGGAGAGGTAAGTGAGCTTGGTGGGGAGGAAGGGAAGTAGGTTATGCGAGTGGGAGGGGCGAGTAATTGCTCATATGGGAGGGGACTCTGCCTGAGACGTTGTTTGAAGAAGGTTTGGTTTTACAGGGTTGAGGCAGGAAAGTGTTCGACTTGTGCAGGTTGAAAGGGGGCTTTCATGGTGGCTCTGAGAAGTCAGGGAAACTGGAGTGGGGGGGCTCTTGGACTCACTGGGTGTGGTGCATTGGGAGGGTCATCTAAGTTGAGGAGGAAGGGGTACCTCTGATTTCAGACTCCGTAGGGGTCTGAAGACTGGGGACAGGAGAGTCGGCTCGTCTTGGTTGAGGCATGAGCCGCCTGATGCATTGGGTCCAGGGGAGAGAGCGTTGATATGTGTATTTGACTGGGTTATTTTAGGAAATGAGAACTGGAATGCTCTGCTTATTACATTAAGGTGGAGTGTGGAGAGTGTCGGGATCCGGGTTTTTATAAGAGGGCGGGAATCGGGGTCTACGGAATGTGGAACAACAGAGGAAGATTGGATGTATTGTGAGACGGTTCTGAGTGAGGACGGAGGTCGGGACTTAAGACAAGAGGGATCGACACTACTGTCAGATCAGGGGGGAGAAAGGGTAGAGGAGGGGTGCGGAAAACTCAGTGTTATCTGGGGAGCGGGATTTTGGGACTTTGTGGGTCGATAAGGTGAAAGTGACCTTTCGATAATTCCCTAAAGTGGGTTATATGAACATGTAGGGAAGGGATTCAATCTTGCGATGAGGGGGAGCACGTGGTTTTTTTTTCGAGTTCGGCGGGATCTCGGTTAAGAGGGATTTAAGGAGCGTATTGTGTTGGCAGAGTATTCTGAATTCTAGTTGCGAAGGAAGTGGGCTTGTATGGAGTGATAAGGGGAATAGAGTCATTAGGTTGTGGTCACGGAATGTTCTTCAGGGGAGACAGGGATCTAGGGGTTGATTAGAAGCGGGAGAAGGCATTCTTCGAGTGGAAGAGGAAAGTTGCTTCTAAGAATGGAGGGTATATCTTGGAGTCATGGTGATCAAGGGAGTCAGCTCATGAGGGGTTTGGAGAGAGGTGGAGAGTTTGGTTCTAGCATGCAGGACAGAAGGAACTATTCTGTGAGGGATGGAGTCTCGGGGTTGTTCTCGAGCGGCGGCCCCACGGTGCGGTTTCTCACGAGGTACGACGGCGAGGTCAGTGAGCCTCTCGTGGGGCGCCAGGGAAGTCGGGTCTCCATGCAGTGGCGAGGGGGAGCGCGTCATTGCTCTCGAGTCATGGTAGGGGAATCTGGCCTCGAGACGTGTTGAAGAAGGTCTCTCGAGGTCTTTCTCCGGTTGAGGCTGGAAACCCTGGCTTCCCTCGACTTGTGCAGGTGACCTCAGGGGGCTTCTCATGTGGCTCTGAGAAGTTCAGGGAAAGTGGGTTGGGAGGGGGGGCCTCTCGGGACACCACTGGGTTTTGTGCATTGGAAGAGGGCCTGATTCAAGTTGAGGCAGGAACTTCAGGGTTACTCTGATTTCAGACTCCGATCGCAGGGTCCCTGCAGACTGGGACAGGAGAGTCAGGCCGCGTCTTGGGATGAGGCATGGAACTCCCGCTTGCCTCTCGAGATGTCCCCGGGGAGAGAGGCCTTGTCGGCGATTTGGAACTGGGGTTTTTTTCCGGACACGATGCACGAAAAATGCCCTTCGTGCTCATTCACAGGCTGAGTTCGGAGAGGTGTCGGCATCGGTTCTTATCAAGAGGGGCCGGGTGAAACGGGGTCTACGGAATGTGGAACACCACGAGGCACGTCTGAATGTGTCGTGAAGACCGGCCTCATTCCTGAGGTGCGTACCGGCAAAGGTTCGGAACCCCTCCAGACAAAGCAGGGAGTCGACCCTCCTGTCGAGATCAGGAGGGTAGAAGGGGCTCCAGGAAGAGGGTCCGGGAACCTCGTTGTTCCTCTCAGGGAGACCGGGATGCGGGGAAACTTTGTGGTCGCATAGGGTGCCAAGTACGTTTCGCCTCCAATTCTAACGTGGGACTTCTCCTGAGACGCTGTGCGGGAAGGGCTTCATCTTGGATGAGGGGGAACACGTGATTTTCTCGAGTGTGCAGCGGGATTCTCGAGTTACGACGGGGAATTCAGGCTGCCTCTTGTGTTGGCCCAGGAAGTCCAATCTTCCATTCGAGTTGCGAAGGAAAGCTGGGGATTGCTCTCGAGTGACTGCAGGGCCAATAGACCTCATCTAGGCTTGTGTCCAGAAGCCAATGTTCCTCTCCAGGGCCACAGGGATCTCGGGGTTGCATTCCAGACGCACCCGGGGAGACAGGCATTCATCTCGAGTGGAAGCAAAGAACCCCGCTCTGCTCTCGAGTCGCGACGGGTATCTCTTGGAGCTCACTGGGTGGACTCAAGGGAGTCAAGCCTCCTGAGGCGTTGGAGAGAAGGTCGCGAGATTGGTCTCTAGGCCATGCAGGAGACGAAGGCCCTCATCTCGCGATGACGGGGGGAAGTCTGCGGGGTTGTTCTCGATCCGGCGGCCCCAGTGTAGCGTTTTCTCACGAGGTTACGACGGAGAGGTCAGTGAGCCTCTCGTGGCGGCGCCAGGGAAGTCGGGTCTCCCATGCGAGTGGCGAAGGGGGAGGCGCGTCATTGCTGCTCGAGTCATGGTAGGGGAATCTGGCCTCGAGACGTGTTGTAAGAAGGTCTCTCGAGGTCTTTCTCCCGGTTGAAGGCTGGAGAAGCCCTGGCTTTCCCTCGACATTGTGCAGGTGACCTCAGGGGGCTTCTCCATGGTGTAGGCTCTGGAGACATCAGGGATCTGGTGGTCGGAGGGCAGTCGTCAGGACTCCACTGGGTTTGGTGGCATTGGAAGAGGGCCTCATCCTCCAGATTGAGGCCAGGAACGCTCAGGGTTCCTCTGATTTCAGACTCCGATTGCCAGGGTCCTCTGGGCCAGACTTGGGACAGGAGAGTCAGGCCTTTTCTTGTGTTGAGGCATGGAACTCCGCTTGCCTCTCGAGGTGTCCCCGGGGAGAGAGGCCACTTGTCGAGCTGTATTTGAACCTGGGGTTTTTTCCGGACGATGCACGGGCCAATCATTGCCCTTCCTGTTGAATTCAATTCACAGGGTGGAGTTCGGAGAGGTGTCCGGGCATCGGGTTCTTATCAAGACAGGACCGGGAAGTCGGGGTCCTTCGCAATGTGGAAGCACCACGAGGCCACGTCTGGAATGTCGTCGTGAGACCGGGCTCATTCTGACGTGTGACCGGAAGATCTGGAACCCTTCAAGACAAAGCAAGGGAGTCGACCCTCCTGTCGAGATCAGGAGGGGGAGATGGGGGTCAGAGGTAGTGGTGCCGGAAAACCTCGGTGTTCCTCTCCAGGGAGACCGGGATGTCGGGGAACTTTGTGGGGCGCATCAAGGATGCCAAGTACTGTTTCGACCTCCAATTCCTAACGTGGGACTTCTCCTGAGACGCTGTAGAGGGAAAGGGCTTCATCTTGCGATGACGGGGGAAGCACGTGGTTTTTCTCGAGTTGCGGCGGGATTCTCGAGTTACGATGGGGAATTCAGGATGCCTCTTGTGTTGGCCCAGGAAAGTCCAATCTTCCATTCGTGTTGCGAAGGAAAGCTGGGGATTGCTCTTGAGTGACTGCCGGCCAACAGACCTCATTTAGGCTTGTGTCCAGAAGCCAATGTTCCTCTCCAGGGGCGACCGGGATCTCGGGGTTGCATTCCAGACGCACCCGGGGAGACAGTCATTCATCTCGAGTGGAAGAAAGAACCCCGCTCTGCTCACGTGTCGCGACGGGTATCTCTTGGAGCTCACTGGGTGGACTAAGGGAGTCCAGCCTCCTGAGGCGTTTGGAGAAAGGTCGCGAGATTGGCCTCTAGGCAATGCAGGAGACGAAGGCCTTCATCTTGCGATGCCGGGGGAGTCTCGGGGTTGTTCTCGAGCGGCGGCCCCAGGGTGCGGTTTCTCACGAGGTACGACGGCGAGGTCAGTGAGCCTCTCGTGGGGCGCCAGGCAAGTCGGGTCTCCATGCGAGTGGCGAGGGGGAGCGCGCCATTGCTCTCGAGTCATGGTAGGGGAATCTGGCCTCGTGACGTGTTGAAGAAGGTCTCTCGAGGTCTTTCTCGGGTTGAGGCAGGAAACCCTGGCTTCCCTCCACTTGTGCAGGTGACCTCAGGGGGCTGCTCATGGTGGCTGTGAGAAGTCAGGGAAAGTGGAGGTGGGAGGGGCCTCTCGGGACTCCACTGGGTTTGGTGCATTGGAAGAGGGCCTGATTTCCAGTTGAGGCAGGAACCTCAGGGTTCCTCTGATTTCAGACTCCGATCGCTGGGTCCCTGCAGACTGTGGACAGGAGAGTAAGGCGTCGTCTTGGATTGAGGCATGGAACTCCGCTTGCCTCTTGAGGTGTCCCCGGGGAGAGAGGCCCCTTGTTGAGCTGTATATAGAACCTGGGGGTTTTCCGGACGATGCACGGGCGAGTCACTGCCCCTTCGTGTTGACTTTATTCACAGGGTGGAGTTCGGAGAGGTGTCCGGGCATCGGGTTCTTATCAAGAGGGAACCGGGAAATCGGGGTGCTTCGCAATGTGGAAGCAACCACGATGCCACGTTTGGAATGTCGTCGTGAGACCGGCCTCATCCTGAGGTGCGCCAGGAAGGTCGGGAACCCCTTCCAGACAAATCAGGGGAGTCGACCCTCCAGTCGAGATCAGGAGGGTAGAAGGGGCTCAGAGGAAGTGGTGCCCGAAAACCTCGGCGTTCCTCTCGAGGGCGACTGGGATGCCGGGGAACTTTGTGGGGCTCATCAAGGGTGCCAAGTACCGTTTCGACCTCCAATTCCTAACGTGGGACTTCTCCTGAGACGCTGTAGCGGGAAAGGGCTTCATCTTGCGATGACGGGGGAACCACGTGGATTTTCTCAAGTTCTGGCCGGATTCTCGAGTTATGACGGGGAATTCAGGATGCCTCTTGTGTTGGCCCCGGGAAGACCAATCTTCCATTCGAGTTGCGAACGAAGGCTGGCGATTGCTCTCGAGTGGCTGCAGGGCCAATAGACCTCAATTAGGCTTGTGTCCAGAAGCCAATGTTCCTCTCCAGAGGCGACCGGGATCTCGGGGTTACATTCCAGACGCACCCGGGGAGACAGGCATTCATCTCGAGTGGAAGCAAAGAACCCCGCTCTGCTCTCGAGTCGCGACGGGTATCTCTTGGAGCTCACTGGGTGGACTAAAGGGAGTCAAGCCTCCTGAGGCGTTTGGTCAGAGGTCGCGAGATTGGTCTCTAGGCCATGCAGGAGACGAAGGCCCTCATCTCGCGATGACGGGGGAGTCTCGGGGTTGTTCTCGAGCGGCGGCCCCAGTGTGCGTTTTCTCACGAGGTACGACGGAGAGGTCAGTGAGCCTCTCGTGGGGCGCCAGGGAAGTCGGGTCTCCATGCGAGTGGCGAGGGGGAGCGCGTCATTGCTCTCGAGTCATGGTAGGGGAATCTGGCCTCGAGACGTGTTGAAGAAGGTCTCTCGAGGTCTTTCTCCGGTTGAGGCTGGAAACCCTGGCTTCCCTCGACTTGTGCAGGTGACCTCAGGGGGCTTCTCATGGTGGCTCTGAGACATCAGGGGATCTGGTGGTCGGAGGGGCATCTCAGGACTCCACTGGGTTTGGTGCATTGGAAGAGGGCCTCATCTCCAATTGAGGCAGGAACCTCAGGGTTCCTCTGATTTCAGACTCCGATTGCAGGGTCCCTGCAGACTTGGGACAGGAGAGTCAGGCCTTTTCTTGTGTTGAGGCATGGAACTCCGCTTGCCTCTCGAGGTGTCCCCGGGGAGAGAGGCCACTTGTCGAGCTGTATTTCGAACCTGGGGTTTCTCCGGACGATGCACGGGCCAATCATTGCCCCTTCCTGTTGAATTCATTCACAGGGTGGAGTTCGGAGAGGTGTCCGGGCATCGGGTTCTTATCAAGACAGGACCGGGAAGTCGGGGTCCTTCGCAATGTGGAAGCACCCACGAGGCCACGTCTGGAATGTCGTCGTGAGACCGGGCTCATTCTGACGTGTGACCGGAAGATCTGGAACCCCTTCAAGACAAAGCAAGGGAGTCGACCCTCCTGTCGAGATCAGGAGGGGAGATGGGGCTCAGAGGTAGTGGTGCCGGAAAACCTCGGTGTTCCTCTCCAGGGAGACCGGGATGTCGGGGAACTTTGTGGGGCGCATCAAGGATGCCAAGTACTGTTTCGACCTCCAATTCCTAACGTGGGACTTCTCCTGAGACGCTGTAGAGGGAAAGGGCTTCATCTTGCGATGACGGGGGAAGCACGTGGTTTTTCTCGAGTTGCGGCGGGATTCTCGAGTTACGACGGGGAATTCAGGATGCCTCTTGTGTTGGCCCAGGAAAGTCCAATCTTCCATTCGTGTTGCGAAGGAAAGCTGGGGATTGCTCTTGAGTGACTGCCGGCCAACAGACCTCATTTAGGCTTGTGTCCAGAAGCCAATGTTCCTCTCCAGGGGCGACCGGGATCTCGGGGTTGCATTCCAGACGCACCCGGGGAGACAGTCATTCATCTCGAGTGGAAGAAAGAACCCCGCTCTGCTCACGTGTCGCGACGGGTATCTCTTGGAGCTCACTGGGTGGACTCAGGGAGTCCAGCCTCCTGAGGCGTTTGGAGAAAGGTCGCGAGATTGGCCTCTAGGCGATGCAGGAGACGAAGGCCCTCATCTCGCGATGACGGGGGAGTCTCGGGGTTGTTCTTGAGCAGCGGTCCCAGGGTTCGGTTTCTCACGAGGAACGACCGCGAGGTCAGTGAGCCTCTCGTGGGGCGCCAGGCAAGTCGGGTCTCCATGCGAGTGGCGAGGGGGAGCGCGTCATTGCTTTCGAGTCACGCTAGGGAATCTGGCCTCGAGACGTGTTGAAGAAGGTCTCTCGAGGTCTTTCTCGGGTTGAGGCAGGAAACCCTGGCTTCCCTCGACTTGTGCAGGTGACCTCAGGGGGCTTCTCATGGTGGCTCTGAGAAGTCAGGGAAACTGGAGGTGGGTGGTGACTCTCGGGACTCCACTGGGTATGGTGCATTGGAAGAGGGCCTCATCTCCAGTTGAGGCAGGAACCTCAGGGTTCCTGTGATTTCAGACTCCTATCGCAGGGTCCCTGCAGACTGGGGATAGGAGAGTCAGGCCTCGTCTTGGGTTGAGGCATGGAACTCCGCTTGCCTCTCGAGGTGTCCCCGGGGAGAGAGGCCACTTGTCGAACTGTATTTGAAACATGGGGTTTTTTCCGGACGATGCACGGGCGAGTCACTGCCCCATCGTGTTGACTTAATTCACAGGGTGGTGTTCGGAGAGGTATTCGGGCATTGGGTTCTTATCAAGAGGGGACCGGGAAATCGGGGTGCTTCGCAATGTGGAAGCACCCACGAGGTCACGTCTGGAATATCGTCGTGAACCCGGCCTCATCCTGAGGTGCGACCGGAAGGTCGGGAACCCCTTCCAGACAAAGCAGGGGAGTCGACCCTCCTGTCGAGATCAGGAGGGTAGAAGGGGCTCAGAGGAAGTGGTGCCGGAAAACCTCGGTGTTCCTCTCCACGGAGACCGGGATGCCGGGGAACTTTGTGGGGCGCATCAAGGGTGGCATGTACCGTTTCGACATCCAATTCCTAACATGGGACTTCTCCTGAGACGCTGTAGCGGGAAAGGACTTCATCTTGCGATGACGGGGGAACCACGTGGTTTTCCTCGAGTTTCGGCGGGATTCTCGAGTTACGACGGGGAATTCAGGATGCCTCTTGTGTTGGCCCAGGGAAGTCCAATCTTCCATTCGAGTTGCGAAGGAAAGCTGGGGATTGCTCTCGAGTGACTGCAGGGCCAATAGACCTCATTTGGCTTGTGTCCAGAAGCCAATGTTCCTCTCCAGGGGCGACAGGGATCTCGGGGTTGCCTTCCAGACGCACCCGGGGAGACAGGCATTCATCTCGAGTGGAAGCAAAGAACCCCGCTCTGGTCTCGAGTCGCGACGGGTATCTCTTGGAGCTCACTGGTGGACTAAAGGGAGTCAAGCCTCCTGAGGCGTTTGGAGAGAGGTCGCGAGATTGGCCTCTAGGCCATGCAGGAGACGAAGGCCCTCATCTCGCGATGACGGGGGAGTCTCGGGGTTGTTCTCGAGCGGCGGCCCCAGGGTTCGGTTTCTCACGAGGTACGACGGCGAGGTCAGTGAGGCTCTCGTGGGGCGCCAGGCAAGTCGGGTCTCCATGCGAGTGTCGAGGGGGAGCGCGTCATTGCTCTCGAGTCATGGTAGGGGAATCTGGCCTCGAGACGTGTTGAAGGTCTCTCGAGGTCTTTCTCGTGTTGAGGCATGAAACCCTGGGTTCCCTCGACTTGTGCAGGTGACCTCAGGGGGCTTCTCATGGTGGCTCTGAGAAGTCAGGGAAAGTGGAGGTGGGAGGGGCCTCTCGGGACTCCACGGGGTTTGGTGCATTGTGCCGGGGTCAGCATCGGCTGATCCAGGGTATTCGAAGGAGAGACGGCGTAGGCCAAGATCAGGAAACAATTGCTTAATTAAACGTTAATTAAGGATATAAAGAGTAATAGAATGAGGATAGCTCAGTAAAATTCAGTGAAGAAAAGAGGCTGAGATAAGGATAGCTCAGTGAGGAAATTCAGTGTAGAAAAGAGGCTGAATAATTCAGCCAGAAGGTAAGAGAAAGAACGACATGGTGAGACCAAGTTTCGGTGAACAAGGCCCGCACTTTATTTTTCAAAGTAGTTTTTATACCTTAAGTTATGCACAGAGGATAATGGGGGAAGGGGTAGAGTCTTGCAGCAAACCAGGCTTTCTTCCTGCAAACTTATCATATGCAAAAGCTTAGGTGATTTGCATCATCTTCTGGCCTGGAGGCCTGTTAATATTTTAAGACCTTTTCTTCAGAAAACTTATTTTTCTCTAAAGGTGATTGGTCAGGAGCCACCCTCCAAAAGCATTAGATAAAGTTGCATTCCTACAGCGCAAAGGTGTGGTGGGCTATAACAAGAAAAAGAATTAACTCAAGGGTCCCAGGTTACAAACATTAAAGCTACTACTTACACCAACTATATTAATCAATACACTGCCAGGGACACAGCAGGTAAGGGATATGGAAACTTAGCAGCAAACATTGGCCCTACAAGTGAAAAACCCTTCGCCAATACAATTTCTAATCAATCTTTTAACTACTCAAAGGAATCTGTGTTTAGACAGTTTAGAACATCTCCTGCCTCTCACAGTTGGGAGGCTCTGAACAATCACATGAGGCCGGAAAAACCTATTCAGGCAGGCTAGAGGATTTCCAAAGGAGTTTGCAGGTTAAACACTGTCACACCCAGGAATTATTAACTGGAGCTGTAAGCTAACTCTTTTTTCAGAGAGGTAGTGGGGGACAGCCCCCCGTAAAGTCAGAGGTGTAGGTGAAAGCACAAAGCAGAAAGTAGGCAGACTCTGGTTTTGGGGGTATATGCTCGAGAATTTCCAGGGGGACTCCTGAAGCTCGATCCCGCCTTTGCGTATGCCGAGCCTCCTTCCTCATGACCTTTGTATGGGCGGAGTTCCTCACTGGCTACCGGCAGTGATAGAATTCCAGTTGAGCTATTCCAGATCCTGAAAAGTGCTGCACTCAATATGCAATATGCACTCAATATGCAATATGCCGGCTCCCGGCAGCATTGGAAGAGGGCCTCATCTCCAGTTGAGGCAGGAACCTCAGGGTTCCTCTGATTTCAGACTCCAGTCGCAGGGTCCCTGCAGACTGGGGACAGGAGAGTCAGGCCTCGTCTTGGGTTGAGGCATGGAACTCCGCTTGCCTCTCGAGGTCTCCCCAGGGAGAGAGGCCACTTGTCGAGCTGTATTTGGAACCTGGGGTTTTTTTCGGACGATGCACGGGCGAGTCACTGCCCCTTCGTGTTGACTTCATTCACAGGGTGGAGTTCGGAGAGGTGTCCGGGCATCGGGTCCTTATCAAGAGGGGACCGGAAAATCGGGGTGCTTCGCAATGTGGAAGCACCCACGAGCCCACGTCTGGAATGTCGTCGTGAGACCGGCCTCATCCTGAGGTGCGACCAGAAGGTCGGGAACCCCTTCCAGACACAGCAGGGGAGTCGACCCTCCTGTCGAGATCAGGAGGGTAGAAGGGACTCAAAGGAAGTGATGCCGGAAAACCTCCGTGTTCCTCACGAGGGAGACCAGGATGCCGGGGACGTTTGTGGGTCGCATCAAGGGTGCCAAGTACCGTTTCGACCTCCAATTCCTAACGTGGGACTTCTCCTGAGACGCTGTAGCGGGAAAGGGCTTCATCTTGCGATGACGGGGGAACCACGTGCTTTTTCTCGAGTTGCGGCGGGATTCTCGAGTTACGTCGGGGAATTCAGGATGCCTCTTGTGTTGGCCCAGGGAAGTCCAATCTTCCATTCGAGTTGCGAAGGAAAGCTGGGGATTGCTCTCGAGTGACTGCAGGGCCAATAGACCTCATCTAGGCTTGTGTCCAGAAGCCAGTGTTCCTCTCCAGAGGCGACCGGGATCACGGGGTTCCATTCCACACGCACCCGGGGAGACAGGCATTCATCTCGAGTGGAAGCAAAGAACCCTGCTCTGCTCTCGAGTCGCGACGGGTATCTCTTGGAGCTCACAGGGTGGACTAAAGGGAGTCAAGCCTCCTGAGGCGTTTGGAGAGAGGTCGCGAGATTGGTCTCTAGGCCATGCAGGAGACAAAGGCCCTCATCTCGCGATGACGGGTGACTCTCGGGGTTGTTCTCGAGTGGCGGCCCCAGGGTGCGGTTTCTCACGAGGTACGATGGCGAGGTCAGTGAGCCTCTCGAGGGGCGCCAGGGAAGTCGGGTCTGAATGCCAGTGGCTAGCGGGAGTGCGTCATTGCTCTCAAGTAATGGTAGGGGAATTTGGCCTCGAGACGTGTTGAAGAAGGTCTCTCGAGGTCTTTCTCGGGTTGAGGCAGGAAACCCTGGCTTCCCTCGGCTTGTGCAGGTGACCTCAGAGGGCTTCTCATGGTGGCTCTGAGAAGTCAGGGAAACTGGAGGTGGGAGGGGCCTCTCGGGACTCCACTGGGTTTGGTTGATTGGAAGAGGGCCTCATCTCCAGTTGAGGCAGAAACATCAGGGTTCCTCTGATTTCAGACTCCGATCGCAGGTCCCTGCAGACTTGGGACAGGAGAGTAAGGCGTCCTCCTGGGTTGAGGCATGGAACTCCGCTTGCCTCTCGAGGTGTCCACGGGGAGAGAGGCCACTTGTCGAGCTGTATTTGGAACTTGGCGGTTTTTCTGGACGATGCACTGGCGAGTCACTTCCCCTTCGTGTTGACTTCATTCACAGGGTGGAGTTCGGAGAGGTGTCCTGGCATCGGGTTCTTATCAAGAGGGGACCGGGAAATCGGGGTCCTTCTCAATGTCGAAGCACCCACGAGGCCACATCTGGAATGTCGTCGTGAGAACGGCCTCATCCTGAGGTGCGACCGGAAGGTCGGGAACCCCTTCAGGACAAATCAGGGGAGTCGACCCTCATGTCCAGATCAGGAGGGTAGAAGGGGCTCAGAGGAAGTGGTGCCGGAAAACCTCGGTGTTCCTCTCGAGGGAGACGGGGATGTCGGGGAACTTTGTGGGTCGCATCAAGGGTGCCAAGTACCGTTTCGACCTCCAATTCCTAACGTGGGACTTTCCCTGAGACGCTGTAGTGGGAAAGGGCTTCATCTTGCGATGACGGGGGAACCACGTGGTTTTTCTCAAGTTGCGGCGGGATTCTCGAGTTACGACGGGGAATTCAGCATGCCTCTTGTGTTGGCCCAGGGAAATCCAATCTTCCATTCGAGTCGCGAAGGAAAGCTGGGGATTGCTCTCGAGTGACTGCAGGGCCAATAGACCTCATCTAGGCTTGTGTCCAGAAGCCAATGTTCCTCTCCCGGGGCGACCGGGATCTCGGGGTTGCATTCCAGACGCAACCGGGGAGACAGTCATTCATCTCGAGTGGAAGCAAAGAACCCCGCTCTGCTCTCGAGTCGCGACGGGTATCTCTTGGAGCTCACTGGGTGGACTAAAGGGAGTCAAGCCTCCTGAGGCGTTTGGAGAGAGGTCGCGAGATTGGCCTCTAGGCCATGCAGGAGACGAAGGCCCTCATCTCGCGATGACGGGGGAGTCTCGGGGTTGTTCTCGAGCGGCGGCCCCAGGGTGCGGTTTCTCACGAGGTACGACGGCGAGGTCAGTGAGGCTCTCGTGGGGCGCCAGGCAAGTCGGGTCTCCATGCGAGTGTCGAGGGGGAGCGCGTCATTGCTCTCGAGTCATGGTAGGGGAATCTGGCCTCGAGACGTGTTGAAGGTCTCTCGAGGTCTTTCTCATGTTGAGGCATGAAACCCTGGGTTCCCTCGACTTGTGCAGGTGACCTCAGGGGGCTTCTCATGGTGGCTCTGAGAAGTCAGGGAAAGTGGAGGTGGGAGGGGCCTCTCGGGACTCCACGGGGTTTGGTGCATTGTGCCGGGGTCAGCATCGGCTGATCCAGGGTATTCGAAGGAGAGACGGCGTAGGCCAAGATCAGGAAACAATTGCTTAATTAAACGTTAATTAAGGATATAAAGAGTAATAGAATGAAGATAGCTCAGTAAAATTCAGTGAAGAAAAGAGGCTGAGATAAGGATAGCTCAGTGAGGAAATTCAGTGTAGAAAAGAGGCTGAATAATTCAGCCAGAAGGTAAGAGAAAGAACGACATGGTGAGACCAAGTTTCGGTGAACAAGGCCCGCACTTTATTTTTCAAAGTAGTTTTTATACCTTAAGTTATGCACAGAGGATAATGGGGGAAGGGGTAGAGTCTTGCAGCAAACCAGGCTTTCTTCCTGCAAACTTATCATATGCAAAAGCTTAGGTGATTTGCATCATCTTCTGGCCTGGAGGCCTGTTAATATTTTAAGACCTTTTCTTCAGAAAACTTATTTTTCTCTAAAGGTGATTGGTCAGGAGCCACCCTCCAAAAGCATTAGATAAAGTTGCATTCCTACAGCGCAAAGGTGTGGTGGGCTATAACAAGAAAAAGAATTAACTCAAGGGTCCCAGGTTACAAACATTAAAGCTACTACTTACACCAACTATATTAATCAATACACTGCCAGGGACACAGCAGGTAAGGGATATGGAAACTTAGCAGCAAACATTGGCCCTACAAGTGAAAAACCCTTCGCCAATACAATTTCTAATCAATCTTTTAACTACTCAAAGGAATCTGTGTTTAGACAGTTTAGAACATCTCCTGCCTCTCACAGTTGGGAGGCTCTGAACAATCACATGAGGCCGGAAAAACCTATTCAGGCAGGCTAGAGGATTTCCAAAGGAGTTTGCAGGTTAAACACTGTCACACCCAGGAATTATTAACTGGAGCTGTAAGCTAACTCTTTTTTCAGAGAGGTAGTGGGGGACAGCCCCCCGTAAAGTCAGAGGTGTAGGTGAAAGCACAAAGCAGAAAGTAGGCAGACTCTGGTTTTGGGGGTATATGCTCGAGAATTTCCAGGGGGACTCCTGAAGCTCGATCCCGCCTTTGCGTATGCCGAGCCTCCTTCCTCATGACCTTTGTATGGGCGGAGTTCCTCACTGGCTACCGGCAGTGATAGAATTCCAGTTGAGCTATTCCAGATCCTGAAAAGTGCTGCACTCAATATGCAATATGCACTCAATATGCAATATGCCGGCTCCCGGCAGCATTGGAAGAGGGCCTCATCTCCAGTTGAGGCAGGAACCTCAGGGTTCCTCTGATTTCAGACTCCAGTCGCAGGGTCCCTGCAGACTGGGGACAGGAGAGTCAGGCCTCGTCTTGGGTTGAGGCATGGAACTCCGCTTGCCTCTCGAGGTCTCCCCAGGGAGAGAGGCCACTTGTCGAGCTGTATTTGGAACCTGGGGTTTTTTTCGGACGATGCACGGGCGAGTCACTGCCCCTTCGTGTTGACTTCATTCACAGGGTGGAGTTCGGAGAGGTGTCCGGGCATCGGGTCCTTATCAAGAGGGGACCGGAAAATCGGGGTGCTTCGCAATGTGGAAGCACCCACGAGCCCACGTCTGGAATGTCGTCGTGAGACCGGCCTCATCCTGAGGTGCGACCAGAAGGTCGGGAACCCCTTCCAGACACAGCAGGGGAGTCGACCCTCCTGTCGAGATCAGGAGGGTAGAAGGGACTCAAAGGAAGTGATGCCGGAAAACCTCCGTGTTCCTCACGAGGGAGACCAGGATGCCGGGGACGTTTGTGGGTCGCATCAAGGGTGCCAAGTACCGTTTCGACCTCCAATTCCTAACGTGGGACTTCTCCTGAGACGCTGTAGCGGGAAAGGGCTTCATCTTGCGATGACGGGGGAACCACGTGCTTTTTCTCGAGTTGCGGCGGGATTCTCGAGTTACGTCGGGGAATTCAGGATGCCTCTTGTGTTGGCCCAGGGAAGTCCAATCTTCCATTCGAGTTGCGAAGGAAAGCTGGGGATTGCTCTCGAGTGACTGCAGGGCCAATAGACCTCATCTAGGCTTGTGTCCAAAAGCCAAATTCCTCTCCAGAGGCGACCGGGATCACGGGGTTCCATTCCACACGCACCCGGGGAGACAGGCATTCATCTCGAGTGGAAGCAAAGAACCCTGCTCTGCTCTCGAGTCGCGACGGGTATCTCTTGGAGCTCACAGGGTGGACTAAAGGGAGTCAAGCCTCCTGAGGCGTTTGGAGAGAGGTCGCGAGATTGGTCTCTAGGCCATGCAGGAGACAAAGGCCCTCATCTCGCGATGACGGGTGACTCTCGGGGTTGTTCTCGAGTGGCGGCCCCAGGGTGCGGTTTCTCACGAGGTACGATGGCGAGGTCAGTGAGCCTCTCGAGGGGCGCCAGGGAAGTCGGGTCTGAATGCCAGTGGCTAGCGGGAGTGCGTCATTGCTCTCAAGTAATGGTAGGGGAATTTGGCCTCGAGACGTGTTGAAGAAGGTCTCTCGAGGTCTTTCTCGGGTTGAGGCAGGAAACCCTGGCTTCCCTCGGCTTGTGCAGGTGACCTCAGAGGGCTTCTCATGGTGGCTCTGAGAAGTCAGGGAAACTGGAGGTGGGAGGGGCCTCTCGGGACTCCACTGGGTTTGGTTGATTGGAAGAGGGCCTCATCTCCAGTTGAGGCAGAAACATCAGGGTTCCTCTGACTTCAGACTCCGATGGCAGGGTCCCTGCAGACTGGGGACAGGAGAGTCAGGCCTCGTCTAGGGTTGAGGCATGGAACTCCGCTTGCCTCTCGAGGTGTCTCCGGGGAGAGAGGCCACTTGTCGAGCTGTATCTGGAACCTGGGGGTTTTTCCGGACGATGCACGGGCGAGTCACTGCCCCTTCGTGTTGACTTCATTCAAGGGTGAATTTCCGGGAGGTGTCCGGGCATCGGGTTCTTATCAAGAGGGGACCGGGAAATCGGGGTGCTTCGCAATGTGGAAGCACCCACAAGCCCACGTCTGGAATGTCGTCCTGAGACCGGCCTCATCCTGAGGTGCGACGGGAAGGTCGGGAACCCCTTCCAGACAAAGCAGGGGAGTCGACCCTCCTGTCCAGATCTGGAGGATAGAAGGGGCTCAGAGGAAGTAGTGCTGGAAAACCTCGGTGTTCCTCTCCAGGGAGACGGGGATGCCGGGGAACTTTGAGGGGCGCATCAAGTGTGCCAAGTACCGTTTCGACCTCCAATTCCTAACGTGGGACTTCTCCTGAGACGCTGTAAACGGAAAGGGCTTCATCTTGCGATGACTGGGGAACCACGTGGTTTTTCTCGAGTTGCGGCGAGATTCTCGAGTTACGACGGGGAATTCAGGATGCCTCTTGTGTTGGCCCAGGGAAGTCCAATGTTCCATTCGAGTTGCGAAGGAAAGCTGGGGATTGCTCTCGAGTGACTGCAGGGCCAATAGACCTCATCTAGGCTTGTGTCCAGAAGCCAGTGTTCCTCTCCAGGGGCGACCGGGATCTCGGGGTGGCATTCCAGACGCACCTGGGCAGACAGGCATTCATCTCGAGTGGAAGCAAAGAACCCCGCTCTGCTCTCGAGTCGCGACGGGTATCTCTTGGAGCTCACAGGGTGGAATAAAGGGAGTCAAGCCTCCTGAGGCGTTTGGAGAGAGGTCGCGAGATTGGCCTCTAGGCCATGCAGGAGACGAAGGCCCTCATCTCGCGATGACGGGGGAGTCTCCGGGTTGTTCTCGAGCGGCGGCCCCAGGGTGCGGTTTCTCACCAGGTACGAGGGCGAGGTCAGTGAGGCTCTCGTGGGGCACCAGGCAAGTCGGGTCTCCATGCGAGTGGCGAGGGGGAGCGCGTCATTGCTCTCGAGTCATGGTAGGAGAATCTGGCCTCGAGCCATTTTGAATAAGGTCTCTCGAGGACTTTCTCGGGTTGAGGCAAAAAACCCTGGGTACCCTTGAATTGTGCAGGTGATCTCAGGAGGCTTCTCTGGTGGCTCTGAGAAGTCAGGGAAACTGGAGGTGGGAGGGGCCTCTCGGGACTCCACTGGGTTTGGTGCATTGGAAGAGGGCCTCATCTCCAGTTGAGGCAGGAACCTCAGGGTTCCTCTGATTTCAGGCTCCGATCGCAGGGTACCTGCAGATTGGGGACAGGAGAGTCAGGCCTCGTCAAGTGTTGAGGCATGGAACTCCGCTTGCCTCTCGAGGTGTCCCCGGGGAGAGAGGCCACTTGTCGAGCTGTATCTGGAACCTGGGGTTTTTTCCCGACTATGCACGGGCGAGTCACTGCCCCTCCGTGTTGACTTCATTCACAGGGTGGCGTTCGGAGAGGTGTCCAGGCATCGGGTTCTTATCAAGAGGGGACCGGAAAATCGGGGTGCTTCGCAATGTGGAAGCACCCACAAGGCGACGTCTGGAATGTCGTCGTTAGACCGGCCTCATCCTGAGGTGCGACCGGGAAGGTCGGGAACCCCTTCCGGACAAAGCAGGGGAGTCGACCCTCCTGTCGAGATCAGGAGGGTAGAAGGGGCTCAGAGGAAGTAGTGCCCGAAAACCTCGGTGTTCCTCTCCAGGGAGACCGGGAATGCCGGGGAACTTTTTGGGGCGCATCAAGGGTGCCAAGTACCGTTTCGACCTCCAATTCCTAACGTGGGACTTCTCCTGAGACGCTGTAAACGGAAAGAGCTTAATCTTCGATGACTGGGGAACCACGTGGTTTTTCTCGAGTTGGGGCGGGATTCTCGAGTTACGACGGGGAATTCAGGATGCCTCTTGGGTTGGCCCAGGGAAGTCCAATCTTCCATTCGAGTTGCAAAGGAAAGCTGGGGATTGCTCTCGAGTGACTGCAGGGCCAATAGACCTCATCTAGGCTTGTGTCCAGAAGCCAATGTTCCTCTCCAGGGGCGACCGGGATCTCGGGGTGGCATTCCAGACGCACCCGGGGAGACAGGCATTCATCTCGAGTGGAAGCAAAGAACCCCGCTCTGCTCTCGAGTCGCGACGGGTAACTTTTGGAGCTCACTGGGTGGACTAAAGGGAGTCAAGCCTCCTGAGCCGTTTGCAGAGACGTCGCGAGATTTGTCTCTAGGCCATGCAGGAGACGAAGGCCCTCATCTCGCGATGACGGGGGAGTCTCGGGGTTGTTCTCGAGCAGCGTCCCCCGTGTGCGGTTTCTCACGAGGTACGACGGCGAGGTCAGTGAGCCTCTCGTGGGGCGCCAGGCAAGTCGGGTCTCCATGCGAGTGGCGAGGGGGAGCGCGTCATTGCTCTCGAGTCATGGTAGGGGAATCTGGCCTCGAGACGTGTTGAAGAAGGTCTCTCGAGGTCTTTCTTGGGTTGAGGCAGGAAACCCTGGGTTTCTTCGACTTGTGCAGGTGACCTCAGGGGGCTTCTCATGGTAGCTGTGAGAAGTCAGAGAAACTGGAGGTGGGAGGGGCCTCTCGGGACTCCACTGGGTTTGGTGCATTGGAAGAGGACCTCATCTGCAGTTGAGGCAGGAACTTCAGGGTTCCTCTGATTTCAGACTCCGATGGCAGGGTCCCTGCAGACTGGGGACCGGAGAGTCAGGCCTCGTCTTGGGTTGAGGCATGGAACTCCGCTTGCCTCTCGAGGTGTTCCCGGGGAGAGAGGCCACTTGTCGAGCTGTATTTGGAACCTGGGGGTTTTTCCGGACGATGCACGGGCGAGTCACTGCCCCTTCGTGTTGACTTCATTCACAGCGTGGGATTTCCGGGAAGTGTCCGGGCATCGGGTTCTTATCAAGAGGGGACCGGAAATCGGGGTGCTTCGCAATGTGGAAACAACCACGAGGCCACATCTGGAATGTCGTCGTGAGACCGGCCTCATCCTGAGGTGCGACCAGAAGGTCGGGAACCCCTTCCAGACAAAGCAGGGGAGTCGACCCTCCTGTCCAGATCAGGAGGGTAGAAGGGGCTCAGAGGAAGTGGTGCCGGAAAACCTCGGTGTTCCTCTACAGGGCAACCGGGATGCCGGGGAACTTTGTGGGGCGCATCAAGGGTGCTAAGTACCGTTTCGACCTCCAATTCCTAACGTGGGACTTCTCCTGAGACGCTGTAGCGGGAAAGGGCTTCATCTTGCGATGACGGGGGAACCACGTGGTTTTTCTCGAGTTGCGGCGGGATTCTCGAGTTACGACGGGGAATTCAGGATGCCTCTTGTGTTGGCCCAGGGAAGTCCAATCTTCCATTCGAGTTGCGAAGGAAAGCTGGGGATTGCTCTCGAGTGACTGCAGGGCCAATAGACCTCATCTAGGCTTGTGTCCAGAAGCCAATGTTCCTCTCCAGGGGCGACCGGTGTCTCGGGGTTGCATTCCAGACGCACCCGGGGAGACAGGCATTCATCTCGAGTGGAAGCAAAGAACCCCGCTCTGCTCTCGAGTCGCGACGGGTATCTCTTGGAGCTCACTGGGTGGACTAAAGGGAGTCAAGCCTCCTGAGGCGTTTGGAGAGAGGTCGCGAGATTGGTCTCTAGGCCATGCAGGAGACGAAGGCCCTCATCTCGCGATGACGGGGGAGTCTCGGGGTTGTTCTCGAGCGGCGTCCCCAGGGTGCGGTTTCTCACGAGGTACGACGGCGAGGTCAGTGAGCCTCTCGTGGGGCACCAGGGAAGTCGGGTCTCCATGCGAGTGGCGAGGGGGAGCGCGTCATTGCTCTCGAGTCATGGTAGGGGAATCTGGCCTCGAGACGTGTTGAAGAAGGTCTCTCGAGGTCTTTCTCGGGTTGAGGCAGGAAACCCTGGGTTCCCTCGACTTGTGCAGGTGACCTCAGGGGGCTTCTCATGGTGGCTCTGAGAAGTCAGGGAAACTGGAGGTGGGAGGGGCCTCTCGGGACTCCACTGGGTTTGGTGCATTGGAAGAGGGCCTCATCTCCAGTTGAGGCAGGAACCTCAGGGTTCCTCTGATTTCAGACTCCGATGGCAGGGTCCCTGCAGACTGGGGACAGGAGAGTCAGGCCTCGTCTTGGGTTGAGGCATGGAACTCCGCTTGCCTCTCGAGGTGTCCCCGGGGAGAGAGGCCACTTGTCGAGCTGTATTTGGAACCTGGGGTTTTTTCCGGACGATGCACGGGCGAGTCACTGCCCCTTCGTGTTGACTTCATTCACAGGGTGGAGTTCGGAGAGGTGTCCGGGCATCGGGTTCTTATCAAGAGGGGACCGGGAAATCGGGGTGCTTCGCAATGTGGAAGCACCCACGAGGCCCGTCTGGAATGTCGTCGTGAGACCGGCCTCATCCTGAGGTGCGACCGGAAGGTCGGGAACCCCTTCCAGGACAAAGCAGGGGAGTCGACCCTCCTGTCGAGATCAGGAGGGTAGAAGGGGCTCAGAGGAAGTGGTGCAGGAAAACCTCGGTGTTCCTCTCCAGGGAGACCAGGAATGCCGGGGAACTTTGTGGGCGCATCAAGGGTGCCAAGTACCGTTTCGACCTCCAATTCCTAACGTGGGACTTCTCCTGAGACGCTGTAGATGGAAAGGGCTTCATCTTGCGATGACGGGGGAACCACGTGGTTTTTCTCGAGTTGCGGCGGGATTCTCGAGTTACGACGGGGAATTCAGGATGCCTCTTGTGTTGGCCCAGGGAAGTCCAATCTTCCATTCGAGTTGCAAAGGAAAGCTGGGGATTGCTCTCGAGTGACTGCAGGGCCAATAGACCTCATCTAGGCTTGTGTCCAGAAGCCAATGTTCCTCTCCAGGGGCGACCGGGATCTCGGGGTGGCATTCCAGACGCACCCGGGGAGACAGGCATTCATCTCGAGTGGAAGCAAAGAACCCCGCTCTGCTCTCGAGTCGCGACGGGTATCTCTTGGAGCTCACTGGGTGGACTAAAGGGAGTCAAGCCTCCTGAGGCGTTTGGACAGAGGTCGCGAGATTGGCCTCTAGGCCATGCAGGAGACGAAGGCCCTCATCTCGCGATGACGGGGGAGTCTCGGGGTTGTTCTCGAGCGGCGGCCCCAGGGTGCGGTTTCTCACGAGGTACGACGGCGAGGTCAGTGAGCCTCTCGTGGGGCGCCAGGCAAGTCGGGTCTCCATGCGAGTGGCGAGGGGGAGCGCGTCATTGCTCTCGAGTCATGGTAGGGGAATCTGGCCTCGAGACGTGTTGAAGAAGGTCTCTCGAGGTCTTTCTCGGGTTGAGGCAGGAAACCCTGGCTTCCCTCGACTTGTGCAGGTGACCTCAGGGGGCTTCTCATGGTGGCTCTGAGAAGTCAGGGAAACTGGAGGTGGGAGGCGCCTCTCGGGACTCCACTGGGTTTGGTGCATTGGAAGAGGGCCTCATCTTCAGTTGAGGCAGGAACCTCAGGGTTCCTCTGATTTCAGACTCCGATGGCAGGGTCCCTGCAGACTGGGGACAGGAGAGTCAGGCCTCGTCTTGGGTTGAGGCATGGAACTCCGCTTGCCTCTCGAGGTGTCCCCGGGGAGAGAGGCCACTTGTCGAGCTGTATTTGGAACCTGGGGTTTTTCCGGACGATGCACGGGCGAGTCACTGCCCCTTCGTGTTGACTTCATTCACAGGGTGGAGTTCGGAGAGGTGTCCGGGCATCGGGTTCTTATCAAGAGGGGACCGGGAAATCGGGGTGCTTCGCAATGTGGAAGCACCCACGAGGCCACGTCTGGAATGTCGTCGTGAGACCGGCCTCATCCTGAGGTGCGACCGGAAGGTCGGGAACCCCTTCCAGACAAAGCAGGGGAGTCGACCCTCCTGTCGAGATCAGGAGGGTAGAAGGGGCTCAGAGGAAGTGGTGCCGGAAAACCTCGGTGTTCCTCTCCAGGGAGACCGGGATGCCGGGGAACTTTGTGGGGCGCATCAAGGGTGCCAAGTACCGTTTCGACCTCCAATTCCTAACGTGGGACTTCTCCTGAGACGCTGTAGCGGGAAAGGGCTTCATCTTGCGATGACGGGGGAACCACGTGGTTTTCTCGAGTTGCGGCGGATTCTCGAGTTACGACGGGGAATTCAGGATGCCTCTTGTGTTGGCCCAGGGAAGTCCAATCTTCCATTCGAGTTGCGAAGGAAAGCTGGGGATTGCTCTCGAGTGACTGCAGGGCCAATAGACCTCATCTAGGCTTGTGTCCAGAAGCCAATGTTCCTCTCCAGAGGCGACCGGGATCTCGGGGTTACATTCCAGACGCACCCGGGGAGACAGGCATTCATCTCGAGTGGAAGCAAAGAACCCCGCTCTGCTCTCGAGTCGCGACGGGTATCTCTTGGAGCTCACTGGGTGGACTAAAGGGAGTCAAGCCTCCTGAGGCGTTTGGTCAGAGGTCGCGAGATTGGTCTCTAGGCCATGCAGGAGACGAAGGCCCTCATCTCGCGATGACGGGGGAGTCTCGGGGTTGTTCTCGAGCGGCGGCCCCAGTGTGCGTTTTCTCACGAGGTACGACGGAGAGGTCAGTGAGCCTCTCGTGGGGCGCCAGGGAAGTCGGGTCTCCATGCGAGTGGCGAGGGGGAGCGCGTCATTGCTCTCGAGTCATGGTAGGGGAATCTGGCCTCGAGACGTGTTGAAGAAGGTCTCTCGAGGTCTTTCTCCGGTTGAGGCTGGAAACCCTGGCTTCCCTCGACTTGTGCAGGTGACCTCAGGGGGCTTCTCATGGTGGCTCTGAGACATCAGGGGATCTGGTGGTCGGAGGGGCATCTCAGGACTCCACTGGGTTTGGTGCATTGGAAGAGGGCCTCATCTCCAATTGAGGCAGGAACCTCAGGGTTCCTCTGATTTCAGACTCCGATTGCAGGGTCCCTGCAGACTTGGGACAGGAGAGTCAGGCCTTTTCTTGTGTTGAGGCATGGAACTCCGCTTGCCTCTCGAGGTGTCCCCGGGGAGAGAGGCCACTTGTCGAGCTGTATTTCGAACCTGGGGTTTTTCCGGACGATGCACGGGCCAATCATTGCCCCTTCCTGTTGAATTCATTCACAGGGTGGAGTTCGGAGAGGTGTCCGGGCATCGGGTTCTTATCAAGACAGGACCGGGAAGTCGGGGTCCTTCGCAATGTGGAAGCACCCACGAGGCCACGTCTGGAATGTCGTCGTGAGACCGGGCTCATTCTGACGTGTGACCGGAAGATCTGGAACCCCTTCAAGACAAAGCAAGGGAGTCGACCCTCCTGTCGAGATCAGGAGGGGAGATGGGGCTCAGAGGTAGTGGTGCCGGAAAACCTCGGTGTTCCTCTCCAGGGAGACCGGGATGTCGGGGAACTTTGTGGGGCGCATCAAGGATGCCAAGTACTGTTTCGACCTCCAATTCCTAACGTGGGACTTCTCCTGAGACGCTGTAGAGGGAAAGGGCTTCATCTTGCGATGACGGGGGAAGCACGTGGTTTTTCTCGAGTTGCGGCGGGATTCTCGAGTTACGATGGGGAATTCAGGATGCCTCTTGTGTTGGCCCAGGAAAGTCCAATCTTCCATTCGTGTTGCGAAGGAAAGCTGGGGATTGCTCTTGAGTGACTGCCGGCCAACAGACCTCATTTAGGCTTGTGTCCAGAAGCCAATGTTCCTCTCCAGGGGCGACCGGGATCTCGGGGTTGCATTCCAGACGCACCCGGGGAGACAGTCATTCATCTCGAGTGGAAGAAAGAACCCCGCTCTGCTCACGTGTCGCGACGGGTATCTCTTGGAGCTCACTGGGTGGACTAAGGGAGTCCAGCCTCCTGAGGCGTTTGGAGAAAGGTCGCGAGATTGGCCTCTAGGCAATGCAGGAGACGAAGGCCTTCATCTTGCGATGCCGGGGGAGTCTCGGGGTTGTTCTCGAGCGGCGGCCCCAGGGTGCGGTTTCTCACGAGGTACGACGGCGAGGTCAGTGAGCCTCTCGTGGGGCGCCAGGCAAGTCGGGTCTCCATGCGAGTGGCGAGGGGGAGCGCGCCATTGCTCTCGAGTCATGGTAGGGGAATCTGGCCTCGTGACGTGTTGAAGAAGGTCTCTCGAGGTCTTTCTCGGGTTGAGGCAGGAAACCCTGGCTTCCCTCCACTTGTGCAGGTGACCTCAGGGGGCTGCTCATGGTGGCTGTGAGAAGTCAGGGAAACTGGAGGTGGGAGGGGCCTCTCGGGACTCCACTGGGTTTGGTGCATTGGAAGAGGGCCTGATTTCCAGTTGAGGCAGGAACCTCAGGGTTCCTCTGATTTCAGACTCCGATCGCTGGGTCCCTGCAGACTGTGGACAGGAGAGTAAGGCGTCGTCTTGGATTGAGGCATGGAACTCCGCTTGCCTCTTGAGGTGTCCCCGGGGAGAGAGGCCCCTTGTCGAGCTGTATATAGAACCTGGGGGTTTTCCGGACGATGCACGGGCGAGTCACTGCCCCTTCGTGTTGACTTTATTCACAGGGTGGAGTTCGGAGAGGTGTCCGGGCATCGGGTTCTTATCAAGAGGGAACCGGGAAATCGGGGTGCTTCGCAATGTGGAAGCAACCCACGAGGCCACGTCTGGAATGTCGTCGTGAGACCGGCCTCATCCTGAGGTGCGACCGGAAGGTCGGGAACCCCTTCCAGACAAAGCAGGGGAGTCGACCCTCCTGTCGAGATCAGGAGGGTAGAAGGGGCTCAGAGGAAGTGGTGCCGGAAAACCTCGGTGTTCCTCTCAGGGAGACCGGGATGCCGGGGAACTTTGTGGGGCGCATCAAGGGTGCCAAAGTACCGTTTCGACCTCCAATTCCTAACGTGGGACTTCTCCTGAGACGCTGTAGCGGGAAAGGGCTTCATCTTGCGATGACGGGGGAACCACGTGGGTTTTCTCGAGTTGCGGCGGATTCTCGAGTTACGACGGGGAATTCAGGATGCCTCTTGTGTTGGCCCAGGGAAGTCCAATCTTCCATTCGAGTTGCGAAGGAAAGCTGGGGATTGCTCTCGAGTGACTGCAGGGCCAATAGACCTCATCTAGGCTTGTGTCCAGAAGCCAATGTTCCTCTCCAGAGGCGACCGGGATCTCGGGGTTACATTCCAGACGCACCCGGGGAGACAGGCATTCATCTCGAGTGGAAGCAAAGAACCCCGCTCTGCTCTCGAGTCGCGACGGGTATCTCTTGGAGCTCACTGGGTGGACTAAAGGGAGTCAAGCCTCCTGAGGCGTTTGGTCAGAGGTCGCGAGATTGGTCTCTAGGCCATGCAGGAGACGAAGGCCCTCATCTCGCGATGACGGGGGAGTCTCGGGGTTGTTCTCGAGCGGCGGCCCCAGTGTGCGTTTTCTCACGAGGTACGACGGAGAGGTCAGTGAGCCTCTCGTGGGGCGCCAGGGAAGTCGGGTCTCCATGCGAGTGGCGAGGGGGAGCGCGTCATTGCTCTCGAGTCATGGTAGGGGAATCTGGCCTCGAGACGTGTTGAAGAAGGTCTCTCGAGGTCTTTCTCCGGTTGAGGCTGGAAACCCTGGCTTCCCTCGACTTGTGCAGGTGACCTCAGGGGGCTTCTCATGGTGGCTCTGAGACATCAGGGGATCTGGTGGTCGGAGGGGCATCTCAGGACTCCACTGGGTTTGGTGCATTGGAAGAGGGCCTCATCTCCAATTGAGGCAGGAACCTCAGGGTTCCTCTGATTTCAGACTCCGATTGCAGGGTCCCTGCAGACTTGGGACAGGAGAGTCAGGCCTTTTCTTGTGTTGAGGCATGGAACTCCGCTTGCCTCTCGAGGTGTCCCCGGGGAGAGAGGCCACTTGTCGAGCTGTATTTCGAACCTGGGGTTTTTCCGGACGATGCACGGGCCAATCATTGCCCCTTCCTGTTGAATTCATTCACAGGGTGGAGTTCGGAGAGGTGTCCGGGCATCGGGTTCTTATCAAGACAGGACCGGGAAGTCGGGGTCCTTCGCAATGTGGAAGCACCCACGAGGCCACGTCTGGAATGTCGTCGTGAGACCGGGCTCATTCTGACGTGTGACCGGAAGATCTGGAACCCCTTCAAGACAAAGCAAGGGAGTCGACCCTCCTGTCGAGATCAGGAGGGGAGATGGGGCTCAGAGGTAGTGGTGCCGGAAAACCTCGGTGTTCCTCTCCAGGGAGACCGGGATGTCGGGGAACTTTGTGGGGCGCATCAAGGATGCCAAGTACTGTTTCGACCTCCAATTCCTAACGTGGGACTTCTCCTGAGACGCTGTAGAGGGAAAGGGCTTCATCTTGCGATGACGGGGGAAGCACGTGGTTTTTCTCGAGTTGCGGCGGGATTCTCGAGTTACGACGGGGAATTCAGGATGCCTCTTGTGTTGGCCCAGGAAAGTCCAATCTTCCATTCGTGTTGCGAAGGAAAGCTGGGGATTGCTCTTGAGTGACTGCCGGCCAACAGACCTCATTTAGGCTTGTGTCCAGAAGCCAATGTTCCTCTCCAGGGGCGACCGGGATCTCGGGGTTGCATTCCAGACGCACCCGGGGAGACAGTCATTCATCTCGAGTGGAAGAAAGAACCCCGCTCTGCTCACGTGTCGCGACGGGTATCTCTTGGAGCTCACTGGGTGGACTCAGGGAGTCCAGCCTCCTGAGGCGTTTGGAGAAAGGTCGCGAGATTGGCCTCTAGGCGATGCAGGAGACGAAGGCCCTCATCTCGCGATGACGGGGGAGTCTCGGGGTTGTTCTTGAGCAGCGGTCCCAGGGTTCGGTTTCTCACGAGGAACGACCGCGAGGTCAGTGAGCCTCTCGTGGGGCGCCAGGCAAGTCGGGTCTCCATGCGAGTGGCGAGGGGGAGCGCGCCATTGCTTTCGAGTCACGCTAGGGAATCTGGCCTCGAGACGTGTTGAAGAAGGTCTCTCGAGGTCTTTCTCGGGTTGAGGCAGGAAACCCTGGCTTCCCTCGACTTGTGCAGGTGACCTCAGGGGGCTTCTCATGGTGGCTCTGAGAAGTCAGGGAAACTGGAGGTGGGTGGTGACTCTCGGGACTCCACTGGGTATGGTGCATTGGAAGAGGGCCTCATCTCCAGTTGAGGCAGGAACCTCAGGGTTCCTGTGATTTCAGACTCCTATCGCAGGGTCCCTGCAGACTGGGGATAGGAGAGTCAGGCCTCGTCTTGGGTTGAGGCATGGAACTCCGCTTGCCTCTCGAGGTGTCCCCGGGGAGAGAGGCCACTTGTCGAGCTGTATTTGAAACATGGGGTTTTTTCCGGACGATGCACGGGCGAGTCACTGCCCCATCGTGTTGACTTAATTCACAGGGTGGTGTTCGGAGAGGTATTCGGGCATTGGGTTCTTATCAAGAGGGGACCGGGAAATCGGGGTGCTTCGCAATGTGGAAGCACCCACGAGGTCACGTCTGGAATATCGTCGTGAACCCGGCCTCATCCTGAGGTGCGACCGGAAGGTCGGGAACCCCTTCCAGACAAAGCAGGGGAGTCGACCCTCCTGTCGAGATCAGGAGGGTAGAAGGGGCTCAGAGGAAGTGGTGCCGGAAAACCTCGGTGTTCCTCTCCACGGAGACCGGGATGCCGGGGAACTTTGTGGGGCGCATCAAGGGTGGCATGTACCGTTTCGACATCCAATTCCTAACATGGGACTTCTCCTGAGACGCTGTAGCGGGAAAGGACTTCATCTTGCGATGACGGGGGAACCACGTGGTTTTCCTCGAGTTTCGGCGGGATTCTCGAGTTACGACGGGGAATTCAGGATGCCTCTTGTGTTGGCCCAGGGAAGTCCAATCTTCCATTCGAGTTGCGAAGGAAAGCTGGGGATTGCTCTCGAGTGACTGCAGGGCCAATAGACCTCATTTGGCTTGTGTCCAGAAGCCAATGTTCCTCTCCAGGGGCGACAGGGATCTCGGGGTTGCCTTCCAGACGCACCCGGGGAGACAGGCATTCATCTCGAGTGGAAGCAAAGAACCCCGCTCTGGTCTCGAGTCACGACGGGTATCTCTTGGAGCTCACTGGGTGGACTAAAGGGAGTCAAGCCTCCTGAGGCGTTTGGAGAGAGGTCGCGAGATTGGCCTCTAGGCCATGCAGGAGACGAAGGCCCTCATCTCGCGATGACGGGGGAGTCTCGGGGTTGTTCTCGAGCGGCGGCCCCAGGGTTCGGTTTCTCACGAGGTACGACGGCGAGGTCAGTGAGGCTCTCGTGGGGCGCCAGGCAAGTCGGGTCTCCATGCGAGTGTCGAGGGGGAGCGCGTCATCGCTCTCGAGTCATGGTAGGGGAATCTGGCCTCGAGACGTGTTGAAGGTCTCTCGAGGTCTTTCTCGTGTTGAGGCATGAAACCCCTGGGTTCCCTCGACTTGTGCAGGTGACCTCAGGGGGCTTCTCATGGTGGCTCTGAGAAGTCAGGGAAAGTGGAGGTGGGAGGGGCCTCTCGGGACTCCACGGGGTTTGGTGCATTGTGCCGGGGTCAGCATCGGCTGATCCAGGTATTCGAAGGAGAGACGGCGTAGGCCAAGATCAGGAAACAATTGCTTAATTAAACGTTAATTAAGGATATAAAGAGTAATAGAATGAGGATAGCTCAGTAAAATTCAGTGAAGAAAAGAGGCTGAGATAAGGATAGCTCAGTGAGGAAATTCAGTGTAGGAAAAGAGGCTGAATAATTCAGCCAGAAGGTAAGAGAAAGAACGACATGTGAGACCAAGTTTCGGTGAACAAGGCCCGCACTTTATTTTTCAAATAGTTTTTATACCTTAAGTTATGCACAGAGGATAATGGGGGAAGGGGTAGAGTCTTGCAGCAAACCAGGCTTTCTTCCTGCAAACTTATCATATGCAAAAGCTTAGGTGATTTGCATCATCTTCTGGCCTGGAGGCCTGTTAATATTTTAAGACCTTTTCTTCAGAAAACTTATTTTTCTCTAAAGGTGATTGGTCAGGAGCCACCCTCCAAAAGCATTAGATAAAGTTGCATTCCTACAGCGCAAAGGTGTGGTGGGCTATAACAAGAAAAAGAATTAACTCAAGGGTCCCAGGTTACAAACATTAAAGCTACTACTTACACCAACTATATTAATCAATACACTGCCAGGGACACAGCAGGTAAGGGATATGGAAACTTAGCAGCAAACATTGGCCCTACAAGTGAAAAACCCTTCGCCAATACAATTTCTAATCAATCTTTTAACTACTCAAAGGAATCTGTGTTTAGACAGTTTAGAACATCTCCTGCCTCTCACAGTTGGGAGGCTCTGAACAATCACATGAGGCCGGAAAAACCTATTCAGGCAGGCTAGAGGATTTCCAAAGGAGTTTGCAGGTTAAACACTGTCACACCCAGGAATTATTAACTGGAGCTGTAAGCTAACTCTTTTTTCAGAGAGGTAGTGGGGGACAGCCCCCCGTAAAGTCAGAGGTGTAGGTGAAAGCACAAAGCAGAAAGTAGGCAGACTCTGGTTTTGGGGGTATATGCTCGAGAATTTCCAGGGGGACTCCTGAAGCTCGATCCCGCCTTTGCGTATGCCGAGCCTCCTTCCTCATGACCTTTGTATGGGCGGAGTTCCTCACTGGCTACCGGCAGTGATAGAATTCCAGTTGAGCTATTCCAGATCCTGAAAAGTGCTGCACTCAATATGCAATATGCACTCAATATGCAATATGCCAGCTCCCGGCAGCATTGGAAGAGGGCCTCATCTCCAGTTGAGGCAGGAACCTCAGGGTTCCTCTGATTTCAGACTCCAGTCGCAGGGTCCCTGCAGACTGGGGACAGGAGAGTCAGGCCTCGTCTTGGGTTGAGGCATGGAACTCCGCTTGCCTCTCGAGGTCTCCCCAGGGAGAGAGGCCACTTGTCGAGCTGTATTTGGAACCTGGGGTTTTTTTCGGACGATGCACGGGCGAGTCACTGCCCCTTCGTGTTGACTTCATTCACAGGGTGGAGTTCGGAGAGGTGTCCGGGCATCGGGTCCTTATCAAGAGGGGACCGGAAAATCGGGGTGCTTCGCAATGTGGAAGCACCCACGAGCCCACGTCTGGAATGTCGTCGTGAGACCGGCCTCATCCTGAGGTGCGACCAGAAGGTCGGGAACCCCTTCCAGACACAGCAGGGGAGTCGACCCTCCTGTCGAGATCAGGAGGGTAGAAGGGACTCAAAGGAAGTGATGCCGGAAAACCTCCGTGTTCCTCACGAGGGAGACCAGGATGCCGGGGACGTTTGTGGGTCGCATCAAGGGTGCCAAGTACCGTTTCGACCTCCAATTCCTAACGTGGGACTTCTCCTGAGACGCTGTAGCGGGAAAGGGCTTCATCTTGCGATGACGGGGGAACCACGTGCTTTTTCTCGAGTTGCGGCGGGATTCTCGAGTTACGTCGGGGAATTCAGGATGCCTCTTGTGTTGGCCCAGGGAAGTCCAATCTTCCATTCGAGTTGCGAAGGAAAGCTGGGGATTGCTCTCGAGTGACTGCAGGGCCAATAGACCTCATCTAGGCTTGTGTCCAAAAGCCAAATTCCTCTCCAGAGGCGACCGGGATCACGGGGTTCCATTCCACACGCACCCGGGGAGACAGGCATTCATCTCGAGTGGAAGCAAAGAACCCTGCTCTGCTCTCGAGTCGCGACGGGTATCTCTTGGAGCTCACAGGGTGGACTAAAGGGAGTCAAGCCTCCTGAGGCGTTTGGAGAGAGGTCGCGAGATTGGTCTCTAGGCCATGCAGGAGACAAAGGCCCTCATCTCGCGATGACGGGTGACTCTCGGGGTTGTTCTCGAGTGGCGGCCCCAGGGTGCGGTTTCTCACGAGGTACGATGGCGAGGTCAGTGAGCCTCTCGAGGGGCGCCAGGGAAGTCGGGTCTGAATGCCAGTGGCTAGCGGGAGTGCGTCATTGCTCTCAAGTAATGGTAGGGGAATTTGGCCTCGAGACGTGTTGAAGAAGGTCTCTCGAGGTCTTTCTCGGGTTGAGGCAGGAAACCCTGGGTTCCCTCGGCTTGTGCAGGTGACCTCAGAGGGCTTCTCATGGTGGCTCTGAGAAGTCAGGGAAACTGGAGGTGGGAGGGGCATCTCAGGACTCCACTGGGTTTGGTGCATTGGAAGAGGGCCTCATCTCCAATTGAGGCAGGAACCTCAGGGTTCCTCTGATTTCAGACTCCGATTGCAGGGTCCCTGCAGACTTGGGAGAGGAGAGTCAGGCCTTTTCTTGTGTTGAGGCATGGAACTCCGCTTGCCTCTCGAGGTGTCCCCGGGGAGAGAGGCCACTTGTCGAGCTGTATTTCGAACCTGGGGTTTCTCCGGACGATGCACGGGCCAATCATTGCCCCTTCCTGTTGAATTCATTCACAGGGTGGAGTTCGGAGAGGTGTCCGGGCATCGGGTTCTTATCAAGACAGGACCGGGAAGTCGGGGTCCTTCGCAATGTGGAAGCACCCACGAGGCCACGTCTGGAATGTCGTCGTGAGACCGGGCTCATTCTGACGTGTGACCGGAAGATCTGGAACCCCTTCAAGACAAAGCAAGGGAGTCGACCCTCCTGTCGAGATCAGGAGGGGAGATGGGGCTCAGAGGTAGTGGTGCCGGAAAACCTCGGTGTTCCTCTCCAGGGAGACCGGGATGTCGGGGAACTTTGTGGGGCGCATCAAGGATGCCAAGTACTGTTTCGACCTCCAATTCCTAACGTGGGACTTCTCCTGAGACGCTGTAGAGGGAAAGGGCTTCATCTTGCGATGACAGGGGAAGCACGTGGTTTTTCTCGAGTTGCGGCGGGATTCTCGAGTTACGACGGGGAATTCAGGATGCCTCTTGTGTTGGCCCAGGAAAGTCCAATCTTCCATTCGTGTTGCGAAGGAAAGCTGGGGATTGCTCTTGAGTGACTGCCGGCCAACAGACCTCATTTAGGCTTGTGTCCAGAAGCCAATGTTCCTCTCCAGGGGCGACCGGGATCTCGGGGTTGCATTCCAGACGCACCCGGGGAGACAGTCATTCATCTCGAGTGGAAGAAAGAACCCCGCTCTGCTCACGTGTCGCGACGGGTATCTCTTGGAGCTCACTGGGTGGACTCAGGGAGTCCAGCCTCCTGAGGCGTTTGGAGAAAGGTCGCGAGATTGGCCTCTAGGCGATGCAGGAGACGAAGGCCCTCATCTCGCGATGACGGGGGAGTCTCGGGGTTGTTCTTGAGCAGCGGTCCCAGGGTTCGGTTTCTCACGAGGAACGACCGCGAGGTCAGTGAGCCTCTCGTGGGGCGCCAGGCAAGTCGGGTCTCCATGCGAGTGGCGAGGGGGAGCGCGTCATTGCTTTCGAGTCACGCTAGGGAATCTGGCCTCGAGACGTGTTGAAGAAGGTCTCTCGAGGTCTTTCTCGGGTTGAGGCAGGAAACCCTGGCTTCCCTCGACTTGTGCAGGTGACCTCAGGGGGCTTCTCATGGTGGCTCTGAGAAGTCAGGGAAACTGGAGGTGGGTGGTGACTCTCGGGACTCCACTGGGTATGGTGCATTGGAAGAGGGCCTCATCTCCAGTTGAGGCAGGAACCTCAGGGTTCCTGTGATTTCAGACTCCTATCGCAGGGTCCCTGCAGACTGGGGATAGGAGAGTCAGGCCTCGTCTTGGGTTGAGGCATGGAACTCCGCTTGCCTCTCGAGGTGTCCCCGGGGAGAGAGGCCACTTGTCGAGCTGTATTTGAAACATGGGGTTTTTTCCGGACGATGCACGGGCGAGTCACTGCCCCATCGTGTTGACTTAATTCACAGGGTGGTGTTCGGAGAGGTATTCGGGCATTGGGTTCTTATCAAGAGGGGACCGGGAAATCGGGGTGCTTCGCAATGTGGAAGCACCCACGAGGTCACGTCTGGAATATCGTCGTGAACCCGGCCTCATCCTGAGGTGCGACCGGAAGGTCGGGAACCCCTTCCAGACAAAGCAGGGGAGTCGACCCTCCTGTCGAGATCAGGAGGGTAGAAGGGGCTCAGAGGAAGTGGTGCCGGAAAACCTCGGTGTTCCTCTCCACGGAGACCGGGATGCCGGGGAACTTTGTGGGGCGCATCAAGGGTGGCATGTACCGTTTCGACATCCAATTCCTAACATGGGACTTCTCCTGAGACGCTGTAGCGGGAAAGGACTTCATCTTGCGATGACGGGGGAACCACGTGGTTTTCCTCGAGTTTCGGCGGGATTCTCGAGTTACGACGGGGAATTCAGGATGCCTCTTGTGTTGGCCCAGGGAAGTCCAATCTTCCATTCGAGTTGCGAAGGAAAGCTGGGGATTGCTCTCGAGTGACTGCAGGGCCAATAGACCTCATTTGGCTTGTGTCCAGAAGCCAATGTTCCTCTCCAGGGGCGACAGGGATCTCGGGGTTGCCTTCCAGACGCACCCGGGGAGACAGGCATTCATCTCGAGTGGAAGCAAAGAACCCCGCTCTGGTCTCGAGTCACGACGGGTATCTCTTGGAGCTCACTGGGTGGACTAAAGGGAGTCAAGCCTCCTGAGGCGTTTGGAGAGAGGTCGCGAGATTGGCCTCTAGGCCATGCAGGAGACGAAGGCCCTCATCTCGCGATGACGGGGGAGTCTCGGGGTTGTTCTCGAGCGGCGGCCCCAGGGTTCGGTTTCTCACGAGGTACGACGGCGAGGTCAGTGAGGCTCTCGTGGGGCGCCAGGCAAGTCGGGTCTCCATGCGAGT
Source organism: Bos taurus (assembly GCF_002263795.3). NCBI lineage: Eukaryota > Metazoa > Chordata > Mammalia > Artiodactyla > Bovidae > Bos > Bos taurus. The sequence goes on along the minus strand of NW_020190813.1, from coordinate 36,098 downwards.
GTCGAGGGGGAGCGCGTCATTGCTCTCGAGTCATGGTAGGGGAATCTGGCCTCGAGACGTGTTGAAGGTCTCTCGAGGTCTTTCTCGTGTTGAGGCATGAAACCCTGGGTTCCCTCGACTTGTGCAGGTGACCTCAGGGGGCTTCTCATGGTGGCTCTGAGAAGTCAGGGAAAGTGGAGGTGGGAGGGGCCTCTCGGGACTCCACGGGGTTTGGTGCATTGTGCTGGGGTCAGCATCGGCTGATCCAGGGTATTCGAAGGAGAGACGGCGTAGGCCAAGATCAGGAAACAATTGCTTAATTAAACGTTAATTAAGGATATAAAGAGTAATAGAATGAGGATAGCTCAGTAAAATTCAGTGAAGAAAAGAGGCTGAGATAAGGATAGCTCAGTGAGGAAATTCAGTGTAGAAAAGAGGCTGAATAATTCAGCCAGAAGGTAAGAGAAAGAACGACATGGTGAGACCAAGTTTCGGTGAACAAGGCCCGCACTTTATTTTTCAAAGTAGTTTTTATACCTTAAGTTATGCACAGAGGATAATGGGGGAAGGGGTAGAGTCTTGCAGCAAACCAGGCTTTCTTCCTGCAAACTTATCATATGCAAAAGCTTAGGTGATTTGCATCATCTTCTGGCCTGGAGGCCTGTTAATATTTTAAGACCTTTTCTTCAGAAAACTTATTTTTCTCTAAAGGTGATTGGTCAGGAGCCACCCTCCAAAAGCATTAGATAAAGTTGCATTCCTACAGCGCAAAGGTGTGGTGGGCTATAACAAGAAAAAGAATTAACTCAAGGGTCCCAGGTTACAAACATTAAAGCTACTACTTACACCAACTATATTAATCAATACACTGCCAGGGACACAGCAGGTAAGGGATATGGAAACTTAGCAGCAAACATTGGCCCTACAAGTGAAAAACCCTTCGCCAATACAATTTCTAATCAATCTTTTAACTACTCAAAGGAATCTGTGTTTAGACAGTTTAGAACATCTCCTGCCTCTCACAGTTGGGAGGCTCTGAACAATCACATGAGGCCGGAAAAACCTATTCAGGCAGGCTAGAGGATTTCCAAAGGAGTTTGCAGGTTAAACACTGTCACACCCAGGAATTATTAACTGGAGCTGTAAGCTAACTCTTTTTTCAGAGAGGTAGTGGGGGACAGCCCCCCGTAAAGTCAGAGGTGTAGGTGAAAGCACAAAGCAGAAAGTAGGCAGACTCTGGTTTTGGGGGTATATGCTCGAGAATTTCCAGGGGGACTCCTGAAGCTCGATCCCGCCTTTGCGTATGCCGAGCCTCCTTCCTCATGACCTTTGTATGGGCGGAGTTCCTCACTGGCTACCGGCAGTGATAGAATTCCAGTTGAGCTATTCCAGATCCTGAAAAGTGCTGCACTCAATATGCAATATGCACTCAATATGCAATATGCCGGCTCCCGGCAGCATTGGAAGAGGGCCTCATCTCCAGTTGAGGCAGGAACCTCAGGGTTCCTCTGATTTCAGACTCCAGTCGCAGGGTCCCTGCAGACTGGGGACAGGAGAGTCAGGCCTCGTCTTGGGTTGAGGCATGGAACTCCGCTTGCCTCTCGAGGTCTCCCCAGGGAGAGAGGCCACTTGTCGAGCTGTATTTGGAACCTGGGGTTTTTTTCGGACGATGCACGGGCGAGTCACTGCCCCTTCGTGTTGACTTCATTCACAGGGTGGAGTTCGGAGAGGTGTCCGGGCATCGGGTCCTTATCAAGAGGGGACCGGAAAATCGGGGTGCTTCGCAATGTGGAAGCACCCACGAGCCCACGTCTGGAATGTCGTCGTGAGACCGGCCTCATCCTGAGGTGCGACCAGAAGGTCGGGAACCCCTTCCAGACACAGCAGGGGAGTCGACCCTCCTGTCGAGATCAGGAGGGTAGAAGGGACTCAAAGGAAGTGATGCCGGAAAACCTCCGTGTTCCTCACGAGGGAGACCAGGATGCCGGGGACGTTTGTGGGTCGCATCAAGGGTGCCAAGTACCGTTTCGACCTCCAATTCCTAACGTGGGACTTCTCCTGAGACGCTGTAGCGGGAAAGGGCTTCATCTTGCGATGACGGGGGAACCACGTGCTTTTTCTCGAGTTGCGGCGGGATTCTCGAGTTACGTCGGGGAATTCAGGATGCCTCTTGTGTTGGCCCAGGGAAGTCCAATCTTCCATTCGAGTTGCGAAGGAAAGCTGGGGATTGCTCTCGAGTGACTGCAGGGCCAATAGACCTCATCTAGGCTTGTGTCCAAAAGCCAAATTCCTCTCCAGAGGCGACCGGGATCACGGGGTTCCATTCCACACGCACCCGGGGAGACAGGCATTCATCTCGAGTGGAAGCAAAGAACCCTGCTCTGCTCTCGAGTCGCGACGGGTATCTCTTGGAGCTCACAGGGTGGACTAAAGGGAGTCAAGCCTCCTGAGGCGTTTGGAGAGAGGTCGCGAGATTGGTCTCTAGGCCATGCAGGAGACAAAGGCCCTCATCTCGCGATGACGGGTGACTCTCGGGGTTGTTCTCGAGTGGCGGCCCCAGGGTGCGGTTTCTCACGAGGTACGATGGCGAGGTCAGTGAGCCTCTCGAGGGGCGCCAGGGAAGTCGGGTCTGAATGCCAGTGGCTAGCGGGAGTGCGTCATTGCTCTCAAGTAATGGTAGGGGAATTTGGCCTCGAGACGTGTTGAAGAAGGTCTCTCGAGGTCTTTCTCGGGTTGAGGCAGGAAACCCTGGGTTCCCTCGGCTTGTGCAGGTGACCTCAGAGGGCTTCTCATGGTGGCTCTGAGAAGTCAGGGAAACTGGAGGTGGGAGGGGCCTCTCGGGACTCCACTGGGTTTGGTTGATTGGAAGAGGGCCTCATCTCCAGTTGAGGCAGAAACATCAGGGTTCCTCTGATTTCAGACTCCGATCGCAGGTCCCTGCAGACTTGGGACAGGAGAGTAAGGCGTCCTCCTGGGTTGAGGCATGGAACTCCGCTTGCCTCTCGAGGTGTCCACGGGGAGAGAGGCCACTTGTCGAGCTGTATTTGGAACTTGGCGGTTTTTCTGGACGATGCACTGGCGAGTCACTGCCCCTTCGTGTTGACTTCATTCACAGGGTGGAGTTCGGAGAGGTGTCCTGGCATCGGGTTCTTATCAAGAGGGGACCGGGAAATCGGGGTCCTTCTCAATGTCGAAGCACCCACGAGGCCACATCTGGAATGTCGTCGTGAGAACGGCCTCATCCTGAGGTGCGACCGGAAGGTCGGGAACCCCTTCAGGACAAATCAGGGGAGTCGACCCTCATGTCCAGATCAGGAGGGTAGAAGGGGCTCAGAGGAAGTGGTGCCGGAAAACCTCGGTGTTCCTCTCGAGGGAGACGGGGATGTCGGGGAACTTTGTGGGTCGCATCAAGGGTGCCAAGTACCGTTTCGACCTCCAATTCCTAACGTGGGACTTTCCCTGAGACGCTGTAGTGGGAAAGGGCTTCATCTTGCGATGACGGGGGAACCACGTGGTTTTTCTCAAGTTGCGGCGGGATTCTCGAGTTACGACGGGGAATTCAGCATGCCTCTTGTGTTGGCCCAGGGAAATCCAATCTTCCATTCGAGTCGCGAAGGAAAGCTGGGGATTGCTCTCGAGTGACTGCAGGGCCAATAGACCTCATCTAGGCTTGTGTCCAGAAGCCAATGTTCCTCTCCCGGGGCGACCGGGATCTCGGGGTTGCATTCCAGACGCAACCGGGGAGACAGTCATTCATCTCGAGTGGAAGCAAAGAACCCCGCTCTGCTCTCGAGTCGCGACGGGTATCTCTTGGAGCTCACTGGGTGGACTAAAGGGAGTCAAGCCTCCTGAGGCGTTTGGAGAGAGGTCTCGAGATTGGCCTCTAGGCCATGCAGGTGACGAAGGCCCTCATCTCGAGATGCCGGGAGAATCTCGGGGTGGTTCTCGAGCGGCGTCTCCCGTGTGCGGTTTCTCACGATGTACGACGGCGAGGTCAGTGAGCCTCTCGTGGGGTGCCAGGCAAGTCGGGTCTCCATGCGAGTGGCGAGGGGGAGCGCGTCATTGCTCTCGAGTCATGGTAGGGGAATCTGGCCACGAGACGTGTTGAAGAAGGTCTCTCGAGGTCTTTCTCGGATTGAGGCAGGAAACCCTGGCTTCCCTCGACTTGTGCAGGTGACCTCAGGGGGCTTCTCATGGTGGCTCTGAGAAGTCAGGGAAACTGGAGGTGGGCGGGGCCTCTCGGGACTCCACTGGGTTTGGTGCATTGGAAGAGGGCCTCATCTCCAGTTGAGGCAGGAACTTCAGGGTTCCTCTGATTTCAGACTCCGATGGCAGGGTCCCTGCAGACTGGGGACAGGAGAGTCAGGCCTCGTCTAGGGTTGAGGCATGGAACTCCGCTTGCCTCTCGAGGTGTCTCCGGGGAGAGAGGCCACTTGTCGAGCTGTATCTGGAACCTGGGGGTTTTTCCGGACGATGCACGGGCGAGTCACTGCCCCTTCGTGTTGACTTCATTCAAGGGTGAATTTCCGGGAGGTGTCCGGGCATCGGGTTCTTATCAAGAGGGGACCGGGAAATCGGGGTGCTTCGCAATGTGGAAGCACCCACAAGCCCACGTCTGGAATGTCGTCCTGAGACCGGCCTCATCCTGAGGTGCGACGGGAAGGTCGGGAACCCCTTCCAGACAAAGCAGGGGAGTCGACCCTCCTGTCCAGATCTGGAGGATAGAAGGGGCTCAGAGGAAGTAGTGCTGGAAAACCTCGGTGTTCCTCTCCAGGGAGACCGGGATGCCGGGGAACTTTGTGGGGCGCATCAAGTGTGCCAAGTACCGTTTCGACCTCCAATTCCTAACGTGGGACTTCTCCTGAGACGCTGTAAACGGAAAGGGCTTCATCTTGCGATGACTGGGGAACCACGTGGTTTTTCTCGAGTTGCGGCGGGATTCTTGAGTTACGACGGGGAATTCAGGATGCCTCTTGTGTTGGCCCAGGGAAGTCCAATGTTCCATTCGAGTTGCGAAGGAAAGCTGGGGATTGCTCTCGAGTGACTGCAGGGCCAATAGACCTCATCTAGGCTTGTGTCCAGAAGCCAGTGTTCCTCTCCAGGGGCGACCGGGATCTCGGGGTGGCATTCCAGACGCACCTGGGCAGACAGGCATTCATCTCGAGTGGAAGCAAAGAACCCCGCTCTGCTCTCGAGTCGCGACGGGTATCTCTTGGAGCTCACAGGGTGGAATAAAGGGAGTCAAGCCTCCTGAGGCGTTTGGAGAGAGGTCGCGAGATTGGCCTCTAGGCCATGCAGGAGACGAAGGCCCTCATCTCGCGATGACGGGGGAGTCTCCGGGTTGTTCTCGAGCGGCGGCCCCAGGGTGCGGTTTCTCACCAGGTACGAGGGCGAGGTCAGTGAGGCTCTCGTGGGGCGCCAGGGAAGTCGGGTCTCCATGCGAGTGGCGAGGGGGAGCGCGTCATTGCTCTCGAGTCATGGTAGGGGAATCTGGCCTCGAGCCATTTTGAATAAGGTCTCTCGAGGACTTTCTCGGGTTGAGGCAAAAAACCCTGGGTACCCTTGAATTGTGCAGGTGAGCTCAGGAGGCTTCTCTGGTGGCTCTGAGAAGTCAGGGAAACTGGAGGTGGGAGGGGCCTCTCGGGACTCCACTGGGTTTGGTGCATTGGAAGAGGGCCTCATCTCCAGTTGAGGCAGGAACCTCAGGGTTCCTCTGATTTCAGGCTCCGATCGCAGGGTACCTGCAGATTGGGGACAGGAGAGTCAGGCCTCGTCAAGTGTTGAGGCATGGAACTCCGCTTGCCTCTCGAGGTGTCCCCGGGGAGAGAGGCCACTTGTCGAGCTGTATCTGGAACCTGGGGTTTTTTCCCGACTATGCACGGGCGAGTCACTGCCCCTCCGTGTTGACTTCATTCACAGGGTGGCGTTCGGAGAGGTGTCCAGGCATCGGGTTCTTATCAAGAGGGGACCGGAAAATCGGGGTGCTTCGCAATGTGGAAGCACCCACAAGGCGACGTCTGGAATGTCGTCGTTAGACCGGCCTCATCCTGAGGTGCGACCGGAAGGTCGGGAACCCCTTCCGGACAAAGCAGGGGAGTCGACCCTCCTGTCGAGATCAGGAGGGTAGAAGGGGCTCAGAGGAAGTACTGCCCGAAAACCTCGATGTTCCTCTCCAGGGAGACCGGAATGCCGGGGAACTTTTTGGGCGCATCAAGGGTGCCAAGTACCGTTTCGACCTCCAATTCCTAACGTGGGACTTCTCCTGAGACGCTGTAAACGGAAAGAGCTTAATCTTCGATGACTGGGGAACCACGTGGTTTTTCTCGAGTTGGGGCGGGATTCTCGAGTTACGACGGGGAATTCAGGATGCCTCTTGGGTTGGCCCAGGGAAGTCCAATCTTCCATTCGAGTTGCAAAGGAAAGCTGGGGATTGCTCTCGAGTGACTGCAGGGCCAATAGACCTCATCTAGGCTTGTGTCCAGAAGCCAATGTTCCTCTCCAGGGGCGACCGGGATCTCGGGGTGGCATTCCAGACGCACCCGGGGAGACAGGCATTCATCTCGAGTGGAAGCAAAGAACCCCGCTCTGCTCTCGAGTCGCGACGGGTAACTTTTGGAGCTCACTGGGTGGACTAAAGGGAGTCAAGCCTCCTGAGCCGTTTGCAGAGACGTCGCGAGATTTGTCTCTAGGCCATGCAGGAGACGAAGGCCCTCATCTCGCGATGACGGGGGAGTCTCGGGGTTGTTCTCGAGCAGCGTCCCCCGTGTGCGGTTTCTCACGAGGTACGACGGCGAGGTCAGTGAGCCTCTCGTGGGGCACCAGGCAAGTCGCGTCTCCATGCGAGTGGCGAGGGGGAGCGCGTCATTGCTCTCGAGTCATGGTAGGGGAATCTGGCCTCGAGACGTGTTGAAGAAGGTCTCTCGAGGTCTTTCTTGGGTTGAGGCAGGAAACCCTGGGTTTCTTCGACTTGTGCAGGTGACCTCAGGGGGCTTCTCATGGTAGCTGTGAGAAGTCAGAGAAACTGGAGGTGGGAGGGGCCTCTCGGGACTCCACTGGGTTTGGTGCATTGGAAGAGGACCTCATCTGCAGTTGAGGCAGGAACTTCAGGGTTCCTCTGATTTCAGACTCCGATGGCAGGGTCCCTGCAGACTGGGGACCGGAGAGTCAGGCCTCGTCTTGGGTTGAGGCATGGAACTCCGCTTGCCTCTCGAGGTGTTCCCGGGGAGAGAGGCCACTTGTCGAGCTGTATTTGGAACCTGGGGGTTTTTCCGGACGATGCACGGGCGAGTCACTGCCCCTTCGTGTTGACTTCATTCACAGCGTGGATTTCCGGGAAGTGTCCGGGCATCGGGTTCTTATCAAGAGGGGACCGGGAAATCGGGGTGCTTCGCAATGTGGAAACAACCACGAGGCCACATCTGGAATGTCGTCGTGAGACCGGCCTCATCCTGAGGTGCGACCAGAAGGTCGGGAACCCCTTCCAGACAAAGCAGGGGAGTCGACCCTCCTGTCCAGATCTGGAGGGTAGAAGGGGCTCAGAGGAAGTGGTGCCGGAAAACCTCGGTGTTCCTCTCCAGGGCGACCGGGATGCCGGGGAACTTTGTGGGGCGCATCAAGGGTGCTAAGTACCGTTTCGACCTCCAATTCCTAACGTGGGACTTCTCCTGAGACGCTGTAGCGGGAAAGGGCTTCATCTTGCGATGACGGGGGAACCACGTGGTTTTTCTCGAGTTGCGGCGGGATTCTCGAGTTACGACGGGGAATTCAGGATGCCTCTTGTGTTGACCCAGGGAAGTCCAATCATCCATTCGAGTTGCGAAGGAAAGCTGGGGATTGCTCTCGAGTGACTGCAGGGCCAATAGACCTCATCTAGGCTTGTGTCCAGAAGCCAATGTTACTCTCCAGGGGCGACCGGTGTCTCGGGGTTGCATTCCAGACGCACCTGGGGAGACAGGCATTCATCTCGAGTGGAAGCAAAGAACCCCGCTCTGCTCTCGAGTCGCGACAGGTATCTCTTGGAGCTCACTGAGTGGTATAAAGGGAGCCAAGCCTCCTGAGGCGTTTGGAGAGAGGTCGCGAGATTGGTCTCTAGGCCATGCAGGAGACGAAGGCCCTCATCACGGGATGACGGGGGAGTCTCGGGGTTGTTCTCGAGCGGCGTCCCCAGGGTGCGGTTTCTCACCAGGTACGATGGGGAGGTCAGTGAGCCTCTCGTGGGGCACCAGGCAAGTCGGGTCTCCATGCGAGTGGCGAGGGGGAGCGCGTCATTGCTCTCGAGTCATGGTAGGGGAATCTGGCCTCGAGACGTGTTGAAGAAGGTCTCTCGAGGTCTTTCTCGGGTTGAGGGAGGAAACCCTGGGTTCCCTCGACTTGTGCAAGTGACCTCAGGGGGCTTCTGATGGTGGCGCTGAGAAGTCAGGGAAACTGAAAGTGGGAGGGGCCTCTCGGGACGCCACTGCGTTTTGTGCATTGGAAGAGGGCCTCATCTTCAGTTGAGGCAGGAACCTCAGGGTTCCTCTGATTTCAGACTCCGATGGCAGGGTCCCTGCAGACTGGGAACAGGAGAGTCAGGCCTCGTCTAGGGTTGAGGCATGTAACTCCGCTTGCCTCTCGAGGTGTCCCCGGGGAAAGAGGCCACTTGTCGAGCTGTATCTGGAACCTGGGTTTTTTTCCGGACTATGCACGGGCGAGTCACTGCCCCTCCGTGTTGACTTCATTCACAGGGTGGCGTTCGGAGAGGTGTCCGGGCATCGGGTTCTTATCAAGAGGGGACCGGGAAATCGGGGTGCTTCGCAATGTGGAAACACCCACGAGCCCACGTCTGGAATGTCGTCGTGAGACCGGACTCATCCTGAGGTGCGACCGGAAGGTCGGGAACCCCTTCCGGACAAAGCAGAGGAGTCGACCCTCCTGTCGAGATCAGGAGGGTAGAAGGGGCTCAGAGGAAGTGGTGCAGGAAAACCTCGGTGTTCCTCTCCAGGGAGACCAGAATGCCGGGGAACTTTGTAGAGCGCATCAAGGGTGCCAAGTACCGTTTCGACCTCCAATTCCTAACGTGGGACTTCTCCTGAGACGCTGTAGATGGAAAGGGCTTCATCTTGCGATGACGGGGGAACCACGTGGTTTTTCTCAAGTTGCGGCGGGATTCTCGAGTTACGACGGGGAATTCAGGATGCCTCTTGTGTTGGCCCAGGGAAGTCCAATCTTCCATTCGAGTTGCAAAGGAAAGCTGGGGATTGCTCTCGAGTGACTGCAGGGCCAATAGACCTCATCTAGGCTTGTGTCCAGAAGCCAATGTTCCTCTCCAGGGGCGACCGGGATCTCGGGGTGGCATTCCAGACGCACCCGGGGAGACAGGCATTCATCTCGAGTGGAAGCAAAGAACCCCGCTCTGCTCTCGAGTCGCGACGGGTATCTCTTGGAGCTTACTGGGTGGACTAAAGGGAGTGAAGCCTCCTGAGGCGTTTGTACAGAGGTCGCGAGATTGGCCTCTAGGCCATGCAAGAGACGAAGGCCCTCATCTCGCGATGACGGGGGAGTCTCGGGGTTGTTCTCGAGCGGCGGCCCCAGGGTGCGGTTTCTCACGAGGTACAATGGCGAGGTCAGTGAGCCTCTCGTGGGGCGCCAGGCAAGTCGGGTCTCCAGGCGAGTGGCGAGGGGAGCGCATTATTGCTCTCGAGTCATGGTAGGGGAATCTGGCCTCGAGACGTGTTGAAGAAGGTCTCTCGAGGTCTTTCTCGGGTTGAGGCAGGAAACCCTGGCTTCCCTCGACTTGTGCAGGTGACCTCAGGGGGCTTCTCATGGTGGCTCTGAGAAGTCAGGGAAACTGGAGGTGGGAGGCGCCTCTCGGGACTCCACTGGGTTTGGTGCATTGGAAGAGGGCCTCATCTTCAGTTGAGGGAGGAACCTCAGGGTTCCTCTGATTTCAGACTCCGATGGCAGGGTCCTGGCAGCCTGGGGACAGGAGAGTCAGGCCTTGTCTTGGGTTGAGGCATGGAACTCCGCTTGCCTCTCGAGGTGTCCCCGGGGAGAGAGGCCAATTGTTGAGCTGTATTTGGAACCTGGGGTTTTTTCCAGACGATGCAAGGGCGAGTCACTGCCCCTTCGTGTTGACTTCATTCACAGGGTGGAGTTCGGACAGGCGTCTGGGCATCGGGTTCTTATCAAGAGGGGACCGGGAAATCGGGGTGCTTTGCAATGTGGAAGCACCCACGAGGCCACGTCTGGAATGTCGTCGTGAGACCGGCCTCATCCTGAGGTGCGACTGGGAGGTCGGGAACCCCTTCCAGACACAGCAGGGGAGTCGACCCTCCTGTCGAGATGAGGAGGGTAGAAGGGGCTCAGAGGAAGTGGTGCCGGAAAACCTCGGTGTTCCTCTACAGGGAGACCGGGATGTCGGGGAACTTTGTGTGGCGCATCAAGGGTGCAAAGTACAGTTTGGACCTCCAATTCTTAACGTGGGTCTTCGCCTGAGACGCTGTAGCGGGAAAGGGCTTCATCTGTCGATGACGGGGGAACCACGTGGGTTTTCTCGAGTTGCGGCGGGATTCTCGAGTTACGACGGGGAATTCAGGATGCCTCTTGTGTTGGCCAAGGGAAGTCCAATCTTCCATTCGAGTCGCGAGGAAAGCTGGGGATTGCTCTCGAGTGACTGCAGGGCAAATAGACCTCATCTAGGCTTGTGTCCAGAAGCCAGTGTTCCGCTCCTGGGGCGACACAGATCTCGGGGTTGCATTCTAGACTCACCCAAGGAGTCAGGCCTAGTCTCGAGTGTAAGCAAAGACCTCCATTCTCCTCTGTATTAGTGACGGGTATTTGTTGGAGCACACAGAGTGGCCTAAACGTAGCCACTCCCCCTGTGGAGTTTGGAGAGAGGAATCGGGATTGCGCTCTAGGACATGGGGGAAAAGGAATGCCCTCATCTCGGGATGACGGAGGAGTCTCGGGGTTTTTCTCGAGCGGCAGCCGCAGTGTGGGGTTTCTCACGAGGTACCACGCCAAGCTCAGTGAGCCTCTCGTGGGGCACCAGGGAAGTCGGGTCTCCAGCAAGTGGCGAGGGGGATCGCGTCATTGCACTTGAGTCATGATAGGGGAAACTGGCCTTGAGATGTTGTGAAGAAGGTCTCTCGAGGTCTTTCTCGGTTGGCGGCAGGAAACCCTCGGTTCCTACGACTTGTGCAGGTGACTTCAGGGAGCTTCTCTTGGTGCCTCTGAGAAGTCAGGGAAACTGTGGAGGTGGGAGGGGCCTCTCGGGACTCCACTGGGGTTGGTGCATTGGAAGAGGGCCTCATCTCCAGTTGAGGCAGGAACCTCAGGCTTCCTCTGATTTCAGACTCCGAACGCAAGGTCCCTGCAGACTTGGGACAGGAGAGTCAAGCCTCGTCCTCGGTTGAGGCATGGATTTTGGCTTGCCTCTCCAGGTGTTCACGGGGTGAGAGGCCACTTGTCGAGTTGTATTTGAAACCAGGGGTTTTTTTCGGATGATGCACGGGGGAGTCACTGCCCCTTCATGTTGACTTCATTCACAGGGTGGAGTTCGGAGAGGTGTCCGGGCATCGGGTTCTTATCAATACGGGACCTGGAAATCGGGGTCCTTCGGAATGTGGAACCACCCACGAGGCCGCGTCTGGAATTTGATCGTGAGACCGGCCTTATCCTGAGGAGCGACCGGAAGGTCAGCAACCCCTTCCAGACAAATCAGGGGAGTCGACCCTCCTGTCCAGAGCAGGAGGGCAGAAGGGGCTCAGAGGAAGTGGTGCCGGAAAACCTCGGTGCTCCATTCCAGGGAGACCGGTATGTTGGGGAACTTTGTGGGTCGCATCAAGGGTGCCAAGTACCGTATGGACCTCCAATTCTTAACGTGGGACTTCTCCTGAGATGCTGTAGCGGGAAGGGGTTTCATCTTGCGATGACTGGGGAACCACGTGGTTTTTCTCGAGTTGCGGCGGGATTCTCGAGTTACGACGGGGAATTCAGGATGCCTCTTGTGTTGGCCCAGGGACGTCCAATCTTCCATTCGAGTTGCAAAGGAAAGCTGGGGATTGCTCTCGAGTGACTGCAGGGCCAATAGACCTCATCTAGGCTTGTGTCCAGAAGCCAATGTTCCTCTCCAGGGGCGACCGGGATCTCGGGGTGGCATTCCAGACGCGCCCGGGGAGACAGGCATTCATCTCGAGTGGAAGCAAAGAACCCCCGCTCTGCTCTCGAGTCGCGACGGGTATCTCTTGGAGCTCACTGGGTGGACTAAAGGGAGTGAAGCCTCCTGAGGCGTTTGGAGAGAGGTCGCGAGATTGGCCTCTAGGCCATGCAGGAGACGAAGGCCCTCATCTCGCGATGACGGGGGAGTCTCGGGGTTGTTCTCGAGCGGCGGCCCCAGGGTGCGGTTTCTCACGAGGTACAATGGCGAGGTCAGTGAGCCTCTCCTGGGGCGCCAGGCAAGTCGGGTCTCCATGCGAGTGGCGAGGGGGAGCGCGTCATTGCTCTCGAGTCATGGTAGGGGAATCTGGCCTCGAGACGTGTTGAAGAAGGTCTCTCGAGGTCTTTCTCGGGTTGAGGCAGGAAACCCTGGGTTCCCTGGACTAGTGCTGGTGACCTCTGGGGGCGTCTCATGGTGGCTCTGAGAAGTCAGGGAAACTGGAGGTGGGCGGGGCCTCTCGGGACACCATTGGGTTTGGTGCAGTGGAAGACGGCCTCATCTCCAGTTCAGGCAGGAACCTCAGGGTTCCTCTGATTTCAGACTCCGATCGCAGGGTCCCTGCAGACTTGGGACAGGAGAGTCAGGCCTGGTCTTGGGTTGAGGCATGGAACTCCGCTAGCCTCTGGAGGTGTTCACTGGGTGAGAGGCCACTTGGCGAACTGTATTTGGTACCTGGGGTTTTTCCGTACGATGCTCGGCGGATCACTGTCCCTTCGTGTTGACTTCATTCACAGGGTGGAGTTCGAAGAAGTGTCTGGGCATTGGGTTCTTATCGAGAGGGGACTGGATATCGGGGTCCTTCGGAATGTGGAACCACCCATGAGGCCACGTCTGGAATTTCGTCGTGAGACCAGCCTCATCCGGAAGGTCGGCAAACCCTTCCAGACAAAGCAGGGGAGTCGACCCTCCTGTCCAGAGCAGGAGGGTAGAAGGGGCTCAGAGGAAGTGGTGCCGGAAAACCTCGGTGCTCCTTTCCAGGGAGAGCGGTATGTTGGGGAACTTTGTGGGTCGCATCAAGGGTGCCAAGTACCGTTTCGACCTCCAATTCTTAACGTGGGACTTCTCCTGAGACGCTGTAGCGGGAAAGGGCTTCGTCTTGCGATGACGGGGGAACCACGTGGTTTTTCTCGAGTTGCGGTGGGATTCTCGAGTTACGACGGGGAATTCAGGATGCCTCTTGTGTTGGCCCAGGGAAGTCCAATCGTCCATTGGAGTTGCGAAGGAAAGCTGGGGATTGCTCTCGAGTGACTGCAGGGCCAATAGACCTCATCTAGGCTTGTTTCCAGAAGCCAATGTTCCTCTCCAGGGTCGACAGGGATCTCGGGATTGCATTCCAGAGGCACCCGGGGAGACAGGCATTCACTCGAGTGGAAGCATAGAACCCCGCTCTGCTCACGTGTCGCGACGGGTATCTCTTGGAGCTCACTGAGTGGAATAAAGGCAGTCAAGCCTCCTGAGGCGTTTGGAGAGAGGAATCGGGATTGCGTTCTAGGCCATGGGGGAAACGAAGGCCCTCATCTCGGGATGACGGGGGAGTCGTGGGGTTCTTCTCGAGCGGCGGCCCCAGTGTGTGGTTTCTCACGAGGTACGATGGCGAGGTCAGTGAGCCTCTGGTGGGGCGCCAGGGAAGTCGGGTCTCCATGCCAGTGGCGAGGGGGAGCGCGTCATTGCTCTCGAGTCATGGTAGGGGAATCGGGCCTCGAGACGCGTTGAAGAAGTTCTATCCATATCTTTCTCGGGTTGAGGCAGGAAACCCTCGGTTCCCTCGACTTGTGCAGGTGACCTCAGGGAGTTTCTCATGGTGCCTCTGAGAAGTCAGGGAAACTGCGGAGGTGGGAGGGGCCTCTCGGGACTCCACTGGGGTTGGTGCATTGGAAGAGGGCCTCATCTCCAGGTGAGGCAGGAACCTCAGGGTTCCTGTGATTTCAGACTCCGAACACAGGGTCCCTGCAGACTTGGGTCAGGAGAGTCAGGCCTGGTCTTGGGTTGAGGCATGGAACTCCGCTAGCCTCTGGAGGTGTTCACGGGGTGAGAGGACACTTGTCGAGTTGTATTTGGAACCTGGGGTTTTTCCGGATGATGCACGGGGGAGTCACTGCCCCTTCGTGTTGACTTCATTCACAGGGTGGAGTTCGAAGAGGTGTACGGGCATCGGGTTCTTATCAAGAGGGGACCTGGAAATCGGGGTCCTTCGGAATGTGGAACCACCCACGAGGCCACGTCTGGAATTTCGTCGTGAGACCAGCCTCATCCTGAGTTGCGACCGGAAGGTCGGGAACCCCTTCCAGACAAAGCAGGGCAGTCGACCTTCCTGTGGAGGTCAGGAGGGTAGAAGGGGCTCAGAGTAAGTGGTGCCAGAAAACCTCGGTGTTCGTCTCGAGGGAAACCAGTATGTCGGGGAACTTTGTGGGTTGCATCAAGGATGCCAAGTACCGTTTGGACCTCCAATTCTTAACGTGGGACTTCTCCTGAGACGCTGAGGCGGGAAAGGGCTTCATCTTACGATGACGGGGGAACCACGTGGTTTTTCTGGAGTTGTCGCGCGATTCTCGAGTTACGACTGGGAATTCAGGATGCCTCTTTTGTTGGCCCAGGGAAGTCCAATCTTCCATTCGAGTTGCGAAGGAAAGCTGGGGATTGCTCTGGAGTGACTGCAGGGCAAATAGACCTCATCTAGGCTGGTGTCCAGAAGCCAATGTTCCTCTCCAGGGGCGACACAGATCTCGGGGTTGCATTCTAGACTCACCCAGGGAGTCAGGCCTAGTCTCGAGTGTAAGCAAAGACCTCCATTCTCCTCAGTAGTAGTGACGGGTATTTGTTGGAGCACACAGAGTGGCCTAAACGTAGCCACTCCTCCTGTGGAGTTTGGAGAGAGGAATCGGGATTTCGCTCTAGGCCATGGGGGAAAAGGAATGCCCTCATCTCGGGATGATGGAGGAGTCTCGGGGTTTTTCTCGAGCGGCAGCCGCAGTGTGGGGTTTCTCACGAGGTACCACGCCAAGCTCAGTGAGCCTCTCGTGGGGCACCAGGGAAGTCGGGTCTCCAGCAAGTGGCGAGGGGGATCGCGTCATTGCACTTGAGTCATGATAGGGGAAACTGGCCTTGAGATGTTGTGAAGAAGGTCTCTCGAGGTCTTTCTCGGGTGGCGGCAGGAAACCCTCGGTTCCCTCGACTTGTGCAGGTGACCTCAGGGAGCTTCTCATGGTGCCTCTGAGAAGTCAGGGAAACTGTGGAGGTGGGAGGGGCCTCTCGGGACTCCACTGGGGTTGGTGCATTGGAAGAGGGCCTCATCTCCAGTTGAGGCAGGAACCTCAGGCTTCCTCTGATTTCAGACTCCGAACGCAAGGTCCCTGCAGACTTGGGACAGGAGAGTCAAGCCTCGTCCTCGGTTGAGGCATGGATCTCGGCTTGCCTCTCCAGGTGTTCACGGGGTGAGAGGCCACTTGTCGAGTTGTATTTGAAACCAGGGGTTTTTTTCGGATGATGCACGGGGGAGTCACTGCCCCTTCATGTTGACTTCATTCACAGGGTGGAGTTCGAAGAGGTGTCCGGGCATCGGGTTCTTATCAATAAGGGACCTGGAAATCGGGGTCCTTCGGAATGTGGAACCACCGACGAGGCCGCGTCTGGAATTTGATCGTGAGACCGGCCTTATCCTGAGGAGCGACCGGAAGGTCAGCAACCCCTTCCAGACAAATCAGGGGAGTCGAACCTTCTGTCCAGAGCAGGAGGGTAGAAGGGGCTCAGAGGAAGTGGTGCCGGAAAATCTCGGTGCTCCATTCCAGGGAGACCGGTATGTTGGGGAACTTTGTGGGTCGCATCAAGGGTGCCAAGTAATGTATGGACCTCCATTTCTTAACGTAGGACTTCTCCTGAGATGCTGTAGCGGGAAAGGGTTTCATCTTGCGATGACGGGGGAACCACGTGGTTTTTCTCGAGTTGCGGCGGGATTCTCGAGTTACGACGGGGAATTCAGGATGCCTCTTGTGTTGGCCCTGGGAAGTCCAATCTTCCATTCGAGTTGCGAAGGAAAGCTGGGGATTGCTCTCGAGTGACTGCAGGGCAAATAGACCTCATCTAGGCTTGTGTCCAGAAGTCAACGTTCCTTTCCAGAGTCGACAGGGATCTCGAGGTTGCATTCCAGACCCACCCGGGGAGACAGGCATTCATCTCGAGTGGATGCAATGAACCCCGATATGCTCTCGAGTCGCGACGGGTATCTCTTGGATCTCACTGGGTGGACTAAAGGGAGTCAAGCCTCCTGAGGCGTTTGGAGAGAGGTCACGAGATTGGTCTGTAGGCCATGCAGGAGACGAAGGCCCTCGTCTCGCGATGACGGGCGAGTATCCGGGTTTTTCTCGAGCGGCGGCCCCAGTGTGCGGTTTCTCACGAGGTACGATGGCGAGGTCAGTGAGCCTCTGGTGGGGCGCCAGGGAAGTCGGATCTCCATGCGAGTGGCGAGGGGGAGCTCGTCATTGCTCTTGAGTCATGTTGGGGGAATCTGGCCTTGAGACGTGTTGAAGAAGGTCTCTCGAGGTCTTGCTCGGGTTGAGGCAGGGAAGCATGGGTTCCTTCGACTTGTGCAGGTGACCTCAGGAGGCTGCTCATGGTGGCTCTGAGAAGTCAGGGAAACTGGAGGTGGGAGGGGCCTCTCGGGACTCTACTGGGTTTGGTGCATTGCAAGAGGGCCTCATCTCCAGTTGAGGCAGGAACCTCAGGGTTCCTCTGATTTCAGACTCCGATGGCAGGGTCCCTGCAGACTGGGGACAGGAGAGTCAGGCCTCGTCTTGGGTTGAGGCATGGAACTCCGCTTGCCTCTGGAGGTGTTCACGTGGTGAAAGGCCAGTTGTCGAGCTGTATTTGGAACCTGGGGTTTTTTCTGGACGATGCATGGGCGAGTCACTGCCCCTTCGTGTTGACTTCATTCACAGGGTGGAGTTCGAAGAGGTGTGCGGGCATCGGGTTCATATCAAGAGGGGACCGGGAAATCACAGTCCTTCGGAATGTGGAACTACCCACGAGGCCACGTCTGTGAATTTCGTCGTGAGACCGGCCTCATCCTGAGGTGCAACCGGAAGGTCGGCAACCCCTTCCAGACAAAGCAGAGGAGTCGACCCTCCTGTCGAGATCAAGAGGGTAGAAGGGGTTCAGAGGAAGTGGTGCCGGAAAACCTCGGTGTTCCTCTCGAGGGAGACCGGTATGTCCCGGAACTTTGTGGGTCGCATCAAGCGTGCCAAGTACCTTTTCGACCTCCATTTCTTAACGTGGGACTTGTCCTGAGACACTGTAGCGGGAAAGGGATTCATCTTGCAATGACGGGGGAACCACGTGGTTTTTCTCGAGTTGCGGCGGGATTCTCGAGTTACCGCGGCGAATTCAGGATGCCTCTTGTGTTGGCCCAGGGAAGTCCAATCTTCCATTCGAGTTGCGAAGGAAAGCTGGGGATTGCTCTCGAGTGACTGCAGGGCAAATAGACCTCATCTAGGCTTGTGTCCAGAAGCCAGTGTTCCTCTCCAGGGGCGACACAGATCTCGAGGTTGCATTCCAGACTGACCCAGGGAGTCATGCCTGTTCGCGAGTGGAAGCAAAGTCCTCCATTCTCCTCTGGAGCAGTGACGGGTATTTGTTGGAGCCCACAGAGTGGTCTAAAAGGAGCCATTCCTCCTGTGGAGTTTGGAAAGTGGAATCGGGATTGCGCTCTAGGACATGGGGGAAACGAAGGCCCTCATCTCGGGATGACGGGGGACTTTCGGGGTTTTTCTCGAGCGGTGGCCCCAGTGTGGGGCTTCTCACGAGGTACGACGCCAAGCTCAGTGAGCCTATCGTGGGGCACCAGGGAAGTCGGGTCTCCATGCGAGTGGCGAGGGGTGCGGGTCATTGCTCTCGAGTCATGGTAGGGGAATCGGGCCTCGAGACGCGTTGAAGAAGGACTCTCGAGGTCTTTCTCGGGTGGCGGCAGGAAACCCTCGGTTCCCTCGACTTGTGCAGGTGACTTCAGGGAGCTTCTCACGGTGCTTCTGAGAAGTCAGGGAAACTCTGGAGGTGGGAGGGGCCTCTCGGGACTCCATTGGGGTTTGTGCATTGGAAGAGGGCCTCATCTCCAGGTGAGGCAGGAACCTCAGGGTTCCTGTGATTTCAGACTCCGATCGCAGGGGCCCTGCAGACTTGGGACAGGAGAGTCAGGCCTGGTCTTGGGTTGAGGCATGGAACTTCCCTAGCCTCTCGAGGTGTTCAGGCGGTGAGACGCCACTTGTCGAGCTGTATATGGAACCTGGGAGTTTTTCTGGAAGATGCTCGGGTGAGTCCCTGCCCCTTCGTGTTGACTTCATTCACAGGGTGGAGTTCGAAGTGGTGTCCGGGCATCGGGTTCATATCAAGAGGGGACCGGGAAATCGCGGTCCTTCGGAATGTGGAACCACCCACGAGGCCACGTCTGGAATTTCATCGTGAGACCGGCCTCATCCTGAGGTGCGACCGGATGGTCGGCAACCCATTGCAGACAAAGCAGAGGAGTCGACCCTCCTATCGAGATCAGGAGGGTAGAAGCGGCTCGGAGGAAGTGGTGCTGGAAAACCTCGGTGTTCCTCTCGAGGGAGACCGGTATGTCCCGGAACTTTGTGGGTCGCATCAAGGGTGCCAAGTACCGTATGGACCTCCAACTCTTAACGTGGGACTTCTGCTGAGACGCTGTAGCGGGAAAGGGCTTCATCTTTCGATGACGGGGGAACCACGTGGTTTTTCTCGAGTTGCGGCGGGATTCTCGAGTTACGACGGGGAATTCAGGATGCCTCTTGTGTTGGCCCAGGGACGTACAATCTTCCATGCGAGTTGCGAAGGAAAGCTGGGGATTGCTCTCGAGTGACTGCAGGGCCAATAGACCTCATCTAGGCTTGTGTCCAGAAGCCAGTGTTCCTCTCCATGGGCGACCGCGATCTCGGGGTTGCATTCCAGACGCACCCGGGGAGACAGGCATTCATCTCGAGTGGAAGCAAAGAACTCCGCTCTGCTCTCGAGTCGCGACGGGTATCTCTTGGAGCTCACTGGGTGGACTAAAGGGAGTCAAGCCTCCTGAGGCGTTTGGAGAGAGGTCGCGAGATTGGCCTCTAGGCCATGCAGGAGACGAAGGCCCTCATCTCGCGATGACGGGGGAGTCCCGTGGTTTTTCTCGAGCGGAGGCCCCAGTGTGCAGTTTCTCATGAGGTACAACGGCGAGGTCAGTGAGCCTCTCGTGGGGCGCCAGGCAAGTCGGGTCTCCATGCTAGTGGCGAGGGGGAGCGCGTCATTGCTCTTGAGTCATGGTAGGGGAATCTGGCCTCGAGACGTGTTGAAGAAGGTCTCTCGAGGACTTTTTCCGGTTGAGGCAGGAAACCCTGGGTTCCCTGGACTAGTGCTGGTGACCTCTGGGGGCGTCTCATGGTGGCTCTGAGAAGTCAGGTAAACTGGAGGTGGGCGGGGCCTCTCGGGACACCATTGGGTTTGGTGCAGTGGAAGACAGCCTCATCTCCAGTTCAGGCAGGAACTTCAGGGTTCCTGTGATTTCAGACTCCGATCGCAGGGTCCCTGCAGACTTGGGACAGGAGAGTCAGGCCTGGTCTTGGGTTGAGGCATGGAACTCCGCTAGCCTCTGGAGGTGTTCACGGGGTGAGAGGACACTTGTCGAGTTGTATTTGGAACCTGGGGTTTTTCCGGATGATGCACGGGGGAGTCACTGACCCTTCGTGTTGACTTCATTCACAGGGTGGAGTTCGAAGTGGTGTCCGGGCATCGGGTTCTTATCAAGAGGGGACCTGGAAATCGGGGTCCTTCGGAATGTGGAACCACCCACGAGGCCGCGTCTGGAATTTGATCGTGAGACCGGCCTTATCCTGAGGAGCGACCGGAAGGTGAGCAACCCCTTCCAGACAAAGCAGGGGAGTCGACCCTCCTGTCCAGAGCAGGAGGGTAGAAGGGGCTCAGAGGAAGTGGTGCCGGAAAACCTCGGTGCTCCTTTCCAGGGAGACCGGTATGTTGGGGAACTTTGTGGGTCGCATCAAGGGTGCCAAGTACCGTTTCCACCTCCAATTCTTAACGTGGGTCTTCTCCTGAGACGCTGTAGCGGGAAAGGGCTTCGTCTTGCGATGACGGGGGAACCACGTGGTTTTTCTCGAGTTGCGGTGGGATTCTCGAATTACGTCGGGGAATTCAGGATGCCTCTTGTGTTGGCCCAGGGAAGTCCAATCGTCCATTGGAGTTGCGAAGGAAAGCTGGGGATTGCTCTCGCGTGACTGCAGGGCCAATAGACCTCATCTAGGCTTGTTTCCAGAAGCCAATGTTCCTCTCAAGGGTCGACAGGGATCTCGGGATTGCATTCCAGAGGCACCCGGGGAGACAGGCATTCACTCGAGTGGAAGCATAGAACCCCTCTCTACTCTCGAGTCGCGACGGGTATCTCTTGGAGCTCACTGAGTGGAATAAAGGCAGTCAAGCGTCCTGAGGCGTTTGGAGAGAGGAATCGGGATTGCGTTCTAGGCCATGGGGGAAACGAAGGCCCTCATCTCGGGATGACGGGGGAGTCGTGGGGTTCTTCTCGAGCGGCGGCCCCAGTGTGTGGTTTCTCACGAGGTACGATGGCGAGGTCAGTGAGCCTCTGGTGGGGCGCCAGGGAAGTCGGGTCTCCATGCCAGTGGCGAGGGGGAGCGCGTCATTGCTCTCGAGTCATGGTAGGGGAATCGGGCCTCGAGACGCGTTGAAGAAGTTCTCTCCATATCTTTCTCGGGTTGAGGCAGGAAACCCTCGGTTCTCTCGACTTGTGCAGGTGACTTCAGGGAGTTTCTCATGGTGCCTCTGAGAAGTCAGGGAAACTGTGGAGGTGGGAGCGGCCTCTCAGGACTCCACTGGGGTTGGTGCATTGGAAGAGGGCCTCATCTCCAGGTGAGGCAGGAACCTCAGGGTTCCTGTGATTTCAGACTCCGAACACAGGGTCCCTGCAGACTTGGGACAGGAGAGTCAGGCCTGGTCTTGGGTTGAGGCATGGAACTCCGCTAGCCTCTGGAGGTGTTCACGGGGTGAGAGGACACTTGTCGAGTTGTATTTGGAACCTGGGGTTTTTCCGGATGATGCACGGGGGAGTCACTGCCCCTTCGTGTTGACTTCATTCACAGGGTGGAGTTCGAAGAGGTGTACGGGCATCGGGTTCTTATCAAGAGGGGACCTGGAAATCGGGGTCCTTCGGAATGTGGAACCACCCACGAGGCCACGTCTGGAATTTCGTCGTGAGACCGGCCTCATCCTGAGTTGCGACCGGAAGGTCGGGAACCCCTTCCAGACAAAGCAGGGCAGTCGACCCTCCTGTGGAGATCAGGAGGGTAGAAGGGGCTCAAAGTAAGTGGTGCCAGAAAACCTCGGTGTTCGTCTCGAGGGAAACCAGTATGTCGGGGAACTTTGTGGGTTGCATCAAGGATGCCAAGTACCGTTTGGACCTCCAATTCTTAACGTGGGACTTCTCCTGAGACGCTGAGGCGGGAAAGGGCTTCATCTTACGATGACGGGGGAACCACGTGGTTTTTCTGGAGTTGTCACGCGATTCTCGAGTTATGACTGGGAATTCAGGATGCCTCTTTTGTTGGCCCAGGGAAGTCCAATGTTCCATTCGAGTTTCGAAGGAAAGCTGGGGATTGCTCTCGAGTGACTGCGGGGCAAATAGACCTCATCTAGGCTGGTGTCCAGAAGCCAATGTTCCTCTCCAGGGGCGACACAGATCTCGGGGTTGCATTCTAGACTCACCCCGGGAGTCAGGCCTAGTCTCGAGTGTAAGCAAAGACCTCCATTCTCCTCTGTAGTAGTGACGGGTATTTGTTGGAGCACACAGAGTGGCCTAAACGTAGCCACTCCTCCTGTGGAGTTTGGAGAGAGGAATCGGGATTGCGCTCTAGGCCATGGGGGAAAAGGAATGCCCTCATCTCGGGATGACAGAGGAGTCTCGGGGTTTTTCTCGAGCGGCAGCCGCAGTGTGGGGTTCCTCACGAGGTACCACGCCAAGCTCAGTGAGCCTCTCGTGGGGCACCAGGGAAGTCGGGTCTCCAGCAAGTGGCGAGGGGGATCGCGTCATTGCACTTGAGTCATGATAGGGGAAACTGGCCTTGAGATGTTGTGAAGAAGGTCTCTCGAGGTCTTTCTCGGGTGGCGGCAGGAAACCCTCGGTTCCCTCGACTTGTGCAGGTGACCTCAGGGAGCTTCTCATGGTGCCTCTGAGAAGTCAGGGAAACTGTGGAGGTGGGAGGGGCCTCTCGGGACTCCACTGGGGTTGGTGCATTGGAAGAGGGCCTCATCTCCAGTTGAGGCAGGAACCTCAGGCTTCCTCTGATTTCAGACTCCGAACGCAAGGTCCCTGCAGACTTGGGACAGGAGAGTCAAGCCTCGTCCTCGGTTGAGGCATGGATTTCGGCTTGCCTCTCCAGGTGTTCACGGGGTGAGAGGCCACTTGTCGAGTTGTATTTGAGACCAGGGGTTTTTTTCGGACGATGCACGGGGGAGTCACTGCCCCTTCATGTTGACTTCATTCACAGGGTGGAGTTCGAAGAGGTGTCCGGGCATCGGGTTCTTAACAATACGGGACCTGGAAATCGGGGTCCTTCGGAATGTGGAACCACCCACGAGGCCGCGTCTGGAATTTGATCGTGAGACCGGCCTTATCCTGAGGAGCGACCGGAAGGTCAGCAACCCCTTCCAGACAAATCAGGGGAGTCGACCCTCCTGTCCAGAGCAGGAGGGTAGAAGGGGCTCAGAGGAAGTGGTGCCAGTAAACCTCGGTGCTCCATTCCAGGGAGACCGGTATGTTGGGGAACTTTGTGGGTCGCATCAAGGGTGCCAAGTACCGTTTCGACCTCCAATTCTTAACGTGGGACTTCTCCTGAGATGCTGTAGCGGGAAAGGGTTTCATCTTGCGATGACTGGGGAACCACGTGGTTTTTCTCGAGTTGCGGCGGGATTCTCGAGTTACGACGGGGAATTCAGGATGCCTCTTGTGTTGGCCCAGGGAAGTCCAATCTTCCATTCGAGTTGCGAAGGAAAGCTGGGGATTGCTCTCGAGTGACTGCAGGGCAAATAGACCTCATCTAGGCTTGTGTCCAGAAGTCAACGTTCCTTTCCAGGGTCGACAGGGATCTCGGGGTTGCATTCCAGACCCACCCGGGGAGACAGGCATTCATCTCGAGTGGAAGCAATGAACCCCGATCTGCTCTCGAGTCGCGACGGGTATCTCTTGGATCTCACTGAGTGGACTAAAGGGAGTCAAGCCTCCTGAGGCGTTTGGAGAGAGGTCACGAGATTGGTCTGTAGGCCATGCAGGAGACGAAGGCCCTCGTCTCGCGATGACGGGCGAGTATCTGGGTTTTTCTCGAGCGGCGGCCCCAGTGTGCGGTTTCTCACGAGGTACGATGGCGAGGTCAGTGAGCCTCTGGTGGGGCGCCAGGGAAGTCGGATCTCCATGCGAGTGGCGAGGGGGAGCTCGTCATTGCTCTTGAGTCATGGTGGGGGAATCTGGCCTTGAGACGTGTTGAAGAAGGTCTCTCGAGGTCTTGCTCGGGTTGAGGCAGGGAAGCATGGGTTCCTTCGACTTGTGCAGGTGACCTCAGGAGGCTGCTCATGGTGGCTCTGAGAAGTCAGGGAAACTGGAGGTGGGAGGGGCCTCTCGGGACTCTACTGGGTTTGGTGCATTGCAAGAGGGCCACATCTCCAGTTGAGGCAGGAACCTCAGGGTTCCTCTGATTTCAGACTCCGATGGCAGGGTCCCTGCAGACCGGGGACAGGAGAGTCAGGCCTCGTCTTGGGTTGAGGCATGGAACTCCGCTTGCCTCTGGAGGTGTTCACGTGGTGAAAGGCCAGTTGTCGAGCTGTATTTGGAACCTGGGGTTTTTTCTGGACGATGCATGGGCGAGTCACTGCCCCTTCGAGTTGACTTCATTCACAGGGTGGAGTTCGAAGAGGTGTGCGGGCATCGGGTTCATATCAAGAGGGGACCGGGAAATCACAGTCCTTCGGAATGTGGAACTACCCACGAGGCCACGTCTGTGAATTTCGTCGTGAGACCGGCCTCATCCTGAGGTGCAACCGGAAGGTCGGCAACCCCTTCCAGACAAAGCAGAGGAGTCGACCCTCCTGTCGAGATCAAGAGGGTAGAAGGGGCTCAGAGGAAGTGGTGCCGGAAAACCTCGGTGTTCCTCTCGAGGGAGACCGGTATGTCCCGGAACTTTGTGGGTCGCATCAAGCGTGCCAAGTACCTTTTCGACCTCCATTTCTTAACGTGGGACTTGTCCTGAGACGCTGTAGCGGGAAAGGGATTCATCTTGCAATGACGGGGGAACCACGTGGTTTTTCTCGAGTTGCGGCGGGATTCTCGAGTTACCGCGGCGAATTCAGGATGCCTCTTGTGTTGGCCCAGGGAAGTCCAGTCTTCCATTCGAGTTGCGAAGGAAAGCTGGGTATTGCTCTCGAGTGACTGCAGGGCAAATAGACCTCATCTAGGCTTGTGTCCAGAAGCCAGTGTTCCTCTCCAGGGGCGACACAGATCTCGAGGTTGCATTCCAGACTGACCCAGGGAGTCATGCCTGTTCGCGAGTGGAAGCAAAGTCCTCCATTCTCCTCTGGAGCAGTGACGGGTATTTGTTGGAGCCCACAGAGTGGTCTAAAAGGAGCCATTCCTCCTGTGGAGTTTGGAAAGTGGAATCGGGATTGTGCTCTAGGACATGGGGGAAACGAAGGCCCTCATCTCGGGATGACGGGGGACTTTCGGGGTTTTTCTCGAGCGGTGGCCCCAGTGTGGGGCTTCTCACGAGGTACGACGCCAAGCTCAGTGAGCCTATCGTGGGGCACCAGGGAAGTCGGGTCTCCATGCGAGTGGCGAGGGGGTGCGGGTCATTGCTCTCGAGTCATGGTAGGGGAATCGGGCCTCGAGACGCGTTGAAGAAGGACTCTCGAGGTCTTTCTCGGGTGGCGGCAGGAAACCCTCGGTTCCCTCGACTTGTGCAGGTGACTTCAGGGAGCTTCTCACGGTGCTTCTGAGAAGTCAGGGAAACTCTGGAGGTGGGAGGGGCCTCTCGGGACACCATTGGGGTTTGTGCATTGGAAGAGGGCCTCATCTCCAGGTGAGGCAGGAACCACAGGGTTCCTCTGATTTCAGACTCCGATCGCAGGGTCCCTGCAGACTTGGGACAGGAGAGTCAGGCCTGGTCTTGGGCTGAGGCATGGAACTTCCCTGGCCTCTCGAGGTGTTCAGGGGGTGAGACGCCACTTGTCGAGCTGTATATGGAACCTGGGAGTTTTTCTGGAAGATGCTCGGGTGAGTCACTGCCCCTTCGTGTTGACTTCATTCACAGGGTGGAGTTCGAAGTGGTGTCCGGGCATCGGGTTCATATCAAGAGGGGACCGGGAAATCACGGTCCTTCGGAATGTGGAACCACCCACGAGGCCACGTCTGGAATTTCATCGTGAGACCGGCCTCATCCTGAGGTGCGACCGGATGGTCGGCAAACCCTTCCAGACAAAGCAGGGGAGTCGACCCTCCTGTCCAGAGCAGGAGGGTAGAAGGGGCTCAGAGGAAGTGGTGCCGGAAAACCTCGGTGCTCCTTTCCAGGGAGACCGGTATGTTGGGGAACTTTGTGGGTCGCATCAAGGGTGCCAAGTACCGTTTCGACCTCCAATTCTTAACGTGGGACTTCTCCTGAGACGCTGTAGCGGGAAAGGGCTTCGTCTTGCGATGACGGGGGAACCACGTGGTTTTTCTCGAGTTGCGGTGGGATTCTCGAGTTACGACGGGGAATTCAGGATGCCTCTTGTGTTGGCCCAGGGAAGTCCAATCGTCCTTTGGAGTTGCGAAGGAAAGCTGGGGATTGCTCTCGCGTGACTGCAGGGCCAATAGACCTCATCTAGGCTTGTTTCCAGAAGCCAATGTTCCTCTCCAGGGTCGACAGGGATCTCGGGATTGCATTCCAGAGGCACCCGGGGAGACAGGCATTCACTCGAGTGGAAGCATAGAACCCCGCTCTACTCTCGAGTCGCGACGGGTATCTCTTGGAGCTCACTGAGTGGAATAAAGGCAGTCAAGCCTCCTGAGGCGTTTGGAGAGAGGAATCGGGATTGCGTTCTAGGCCATGGGGGTAACGAAGGCCCTCATCTCGGGATGACGGGGGAGTCCCGTGGTTTTTCTCGAGCGGAGGCCCCAGTGTGCAGTTTCTCATGAGGTACAACGGCGAGGTCAGTGAGCCTCTCCTGGGGCGCCAGGGAAGTCGGGTCTCCATGCTAGTGGCGAGGGGGAGCGCGTCATTGCTCTCGAGTCATGGTAGGGGAATCTGGCCTCGAGACGTGTTGAAGAAGGTCTCTCGAGGACTTTTTCCGGTTGAGGCAGGAAACCCTGGGTTCCCTGGACTAGTGCTGGTGACCTCTGGGGGCGTCTCATGGTGGCTCTGAGAAGTCAGGTAAACTGGAGGTGGGCGGGGCCTCTCGGGACACCATTGGGTTTGGTGCAGTGGAAGACGGCCTCATCTCCAGTTCAGGCAGGAACCTCAGGGTTCCTGTGATTTCAGACTCCGATCGCAGGGTCCCTGCAGACTTGGGACAGGAGAGTCAGGCCTGGTCTTGGGTTGAGGCATGGAACTCCGCTAGCCTCTGGAGGTGTTCACTGGGTGAGAGGCCACTTGGCGAACTGTATTTGGTACCTGGGGTTTTTCCGTACGATGCTCGGCGGATCACTGCCCCTTCGTGTTGACTTCATTCACAGGGTGGAGTTCGAAGAAGTGTCTGGGCATTGGGTTCTTATCGAGAGGGGACTGGATATCGGGGTCCTTCGGAATGTGGAACCACCCATGAGGCCACGTCTGGAATTTCGTCGTGAGACCGGCCTCATCCGGAAGGTCGGCAAACCCTTCCAGACAAAGCAGGGGAGTCGACCCTCCTGTCCAGAGCAGGAGGGTAGAAGGGGCTCAGAGGAAGTGGTGCCGGAAAACCTCGGTGCTCCTTTCCAGGGAGACCGGTATGTTGGGGAACTTTGTGGGTCGCATCAAGGGTGCCAAGTACCGTTTCCACCTCCAATTCTTAACGTGGGACTTCTCCTGAGACGCTGTAGCGGGAAAGGGCTTCGTCTTGCGATGACGGGGGAACCACGTGGTTTTTCTCGAGTTGCGGTGGGATTCTCGAGTTACGACGGGGAATTCAGGATGCCTCTTGTGTTGGCCCAGGGAAGTCCAATCGTCCATTGGAGTTGCGAAGGAAAGCTGGGGATTGCTCTCGCGTGACTGCAGGGCCAATAGACCTCATCTAGGCTTGTTTCCAGAAGCCAATGTTCCTCTCCAGGGTCGACAGGGATCTCGGGATTGCATTCCAGAGGCACCCGGGGAGACAGGCATTCACTCGAGTGGAAGCATAGAACCCCGCTCTACTCTCGAGTCGCGACGGGTATCTCTTGGAGCTCACTGAGTGGAATAAAGGCAGTCAAGCCTCCTGAGGCGTTTGGAGAGAGGAATCGGGATTGCGTTCTAGGCCATGGGGGTAACGAAGGCCCTCATCTCGGGATGACGGGGGAGTCGTGGGGTTCTTCTCGAGCGGCGGCCCCAGTGTGTGGTTTCTCACGAGGTACGATGCCGAGGTCAGTGAGCCTCTGGTGGGGTGCCAGGGAAGTCGGGTCTCCATGCCAGTGGCGAGGGGGAGCGCGTCATTGCTCTCTAGTCATGGTAGGGGAATCGGGCCTTGAGACGCGTTGAAGAAGTTCTCTCCATATCTTTCTCGGGTTGAGGCAGGAAACCCTCGGTTCCCTCGACTTGTGCAGGTGACCTCAGGGAGTTTCTCATGGTGCCTCTGAGAAGTCAGGGAACCTGTGGAGGTGGGAGGGGCCTCTCGGGACTCCACTGGGGTTGGTGCATTGGAAGAGGGCCTCATCTCCAGGTGAGGCAGTAACCTCAGGGTTCCTGTGATTTCAGACTCCGAACACAGGGTCCCTGCAGACTTGGGACAGGAGAGTCAGGCCTGGTCTTGGGTTGAGGCATGGAACTCCGCTAGCCTCTGGAGGTGTTCACGGGGTGAGAGGACACTTGTCGAGTTGTATTTGGAACCTGGGGTTTTTCCGGATGATGCACGGGGGAGTCACTGCCCCTTCGTGTTGACTTCATTCACAGGGTGGAGTTCGAAGTGGTGTCCGGGCATCGGGTTCTTAACAATACGGGACCTGGAAATCGGGGTCCTTTGGAATGTGGAACCACCCACGAGGCCGCGTCTGGAATTTGATCGTGAGACCGGCCTTATCCTGAGGAGCGACCGGAAGGTCAGCAACCCCTTCCAGACAAATCAGGGGAGTCGACCCTCCTGTCCAGAGCAGGAGGGTAGAAGGGGCTCAGAGGAAGTGGTGCCGGAAAACCTCGGTGCTCCATTCCAGGGAGACCGGTATGTTGGGGAACTTTGTGGGTCGCATCAAGGGTGCCAAGTACCGTATGGACCTCCAATTCTTAACGTGGGACTTCTCCTGAGATGCTGTAGCGGGAAAGGGTTTCATCTTGCGATGACTGGGGAACCACGTGGTTTTTCTCGAGTTGCGGCGGGATTCTCGAGTTACGACGGGGAATTCAGGATGCCTCTTGTGTTGGCCCAGGGAAGTCCAATCTTCCATTCGAGTTGCGAAGGAAAGCTGGGGATTGCTCTCGAGTGACTGCAGGGCCAATAGACCTCATCTAGGCTTGTGTCCAGAAGTCAACGTTCCTTTCCAGGGTCGACAGGGATCTCGGGGTTGCATTCCAGACCCACCCGGGGAGACAGGCATTCATCTCGAGTGGAAGCAATGAACCCCGATCTGCTCTCGAGTCGCGACGGGTATCTCTTGGATCTCACTGAGTGGACTAAAGGGAGTCAAGCCTCCTGAGGCGTTTGGAGAGAGGTCACGAGATTGGTCTGTAGGCCATGCAGGAGACGAAGGCCCTCGTCTCGCGATGACGGGCGAGTATCCAGGTTTTTCTCGAGCGGCGGCCCCAGTGTGCGGTTTCTCACGAGGTACGATGGCGAGGTCAGTGAGCCTCTGGTGGGGCGCCAGGGAAGTCGGATCTCCATGCGAGTGGCGAGGGGGAGCTCGTCATTGCTCTTGAGTCATGGTGAGGGAATCTGGCCTTGAGACGTGTTGAAGAAGGTCTCTCGAGGTCTTGCTCGGGTTGAGGCAGGGAAGCATGGGTTCCTTCGACTTGTGCAGGTGACCTCAGGAGGCTGCTCATGGTGGCTCTGAGAAGTCAGGGAAACTGGAGGTGGGAGGGGCCTCTCGGACTCTACTGGGTTTGGTGCATTGCAAGAGGGCCTCATCTCCAGTTGAGGCAGGAACCTCAGGGTTCCTCTGATTTCAGACTCCGATGGCAGGGTCCCTGCAGACTGGGGACAGGAGAGTCAGGCCTCGTCTTGGGTTGAGGCATGGAACTCCGCTTGCCTCTGGAGGTGTTCACGTGGTGAAAGGCCAGTTGTCGAGCTGTATTTGGAACCTGGGGTTTTTTCTGGACGATGCATGGGCGAGTCACTGCCCTTCGTGTTGACTTCATTCACAGGGTGGAGTTCGAAGAGGTGTGCGGACATCGGGTTCATATCAAGAGGGGACCGGGAAATCACAGTCCTTCGGAATGTGGAACTACCCACGAGGCCACATCTGTGAATTTCGTCATGAGACCGGCCTCATCCTGAGGTGCAACCGGAAGGTCGGCAACCCCTTCCAGACAAAGCAGAGGAGTCGACCCTCCTGTCGAGATCAAGAGGGTAGAAGGGGCTCAGAGGAAGTGGTGCCGGAAAACCTCGGTGTTCCTCTAGAGGGAGACCGGTATGTCCCGGAACTTTGTGGGTCGCATCAAGCGTGCCAAGTACCTTTTCGACCTCCATTTCTTAACGTGGGACTTGTCCTGAGACGCTGTAGCGGGAAAGGGATTCATCTTGCAATGACGGGGGAACCACGTGGTTTTTCTCGAGTTGCGGCGGGATTCTCGAGTTACCGCGGCGAATTCAGGATGCCTCTTGTGTTGGCCCAGGGAAGTCCAATCTTCCATTCGAGTTGCGAAGGAAAGCTGGGGATTGCTCTCGAGTGACTGCAGGGCAAATAGACCTCATCTAGGCTTGTGTCCAGAAGCCAGTGTTCCTCTCCAGGGGCGACACAGATCTCGAGGTTGCATTCCAGACTGACCCAGGGAGTCATGCCTGTTCGCGAGTGGAAGCAAAGTCCTCCATTCTCCTCTGGAGCAGTGACGGGTATTTGTTGGAGCCCACAGAGTGGTCTAAAAGGAGCCATTCCTCCTGTGGAGTTTGGAAAGTGGAATCGGGATTGCGCTCTAGACATGGGGGAAACGAAGGCCCTCATCTCGGGATGACGGGGGACTTTCGGGGATTTTCTCGAGCAGTGGCCCCAGTGTGGGGCTTCTCACGAGGTACGACGCCAAGCTCAGTGAGCCTATCGTGGGGCACCAGGGAAGTCGGGTCTCCATGCGAGTGGCGAGGGGGTGCGGGTCATTGCTCTCGAGTCATGGTAGGGGAATCGGGCCTCGAGACGCGTTGAAGAAGGACTCTCGAGGTCTTTCTCGGGTGGCGGCAGGAAACCCTCGGTTCCCTCGACTTGTGCAGGTGACTTCAGGGAGCTTCTCACGGTGCTTCTGAGAAGTCAGGGAAACTCTGGAGGTGGGAGGGGCCTCTCGGGACTCCATTGGGGTTTGTGCATTGGAAGAGGGCCTCATCTCCAGGTGAGGCAGGAACCTCAGGGTTCCTGTGATTTCAGACTCCGAACACAGGGTCCCTGCAGACTTGGGACAGGAGAGTCAGGCCTGGTCTTGGGTTGAGGCACGGAACTCCGCTAGCCTCTGGAGGTGTTCACGGGGTGAGAGGACACTTGTCGAGTTGTATTTGGAACCTGGGGTTTTTCCGGATGATGCACGGGGGAGTCACTGCCCCTTCGTGTTGACTTCATTCACAGGGTGGAGTTCGAAGAGGTGTACGGGCATCGGGTTCTTATCAAGAGGGGACCTGGAAATCGGGGTCCTTCGGAATGTGGAACCACCCACGAGGCCACGTCTGGAATTTCGTCGTGAGACCGGCCTCATCCTGAGTTGCGACCGGAAGGTCGGGAACCCCTTCCAGACAAAGCAGGGCAGTCGACCCTCCTGTGGAGATCAGGAGGGTAGAAGGGGCTCAGAGTAAGTGGTGCCAGAAAACCTCGGTGTTCGTCTCGAGGGAAACCAGTATGTCGGGGAACTTTGTGGGTTGCATCAAGGATGCCAAGTACCGTTTGGACCTCCAATTCTTAACGTGGGACTTGTCCTGAGACGCTGTAGCGGGAAAGGGATTCATCTTGCAATGACGGGGGAACCACGTGGTTTTTCTCGAGTTGCGGCGGGATTCTCGAGTTACCGCGGCGAATTCAGGATGCCTCTTGTGTTGGCCCAGGGAAGTCCAATCTTCCATTCGAGTTGCGAAGGAAAGCTGGGGATTGCTCTCGAGTGACTGCAGGGCAAATAGACCTCATCTAGGCTTGTGTCCAGAAGCCAGTGTTCCTCTCCAGGGGTGACACAGATCTCGAGGGTGCATTCCAGACTGACCCAGGGAGTCATGCCTGTTCGCGAGTGTAAGCAAAGACCTCCATTCTCCTCTGTAGTAGTGACGGGTATTTGTTGGAGCACCCAGAGTGGCCTAAACGTAGCCACTCCTCCTGTGGAGTTTGGAGAGAGGAATCGGGATTGCGCTCTAGGCCATGGGGGAAAAGGAATGCCCTCATCTCGGGATGACGGAGGAGTCTCGGGGCTTTTCTCGAGCGGCAGCCGCAGTGTGGGGTTTCTCACGAGGTACCACGCCAAGCTCAGTGAGCCTCTCGTGGGGCACCAGAGAAGTCGGGTCTCCAGCAAGTGGCGAGGGGGATCGCGTCATTGCACTTGAGTCATGATAGGGGAAACTGGCCTTGAGATATTGTGAAGAAAGTCTCTCGAGGTCTTTCTCGGGTGGCGGCAGGAAACCCTCGGTTCCCTCGACTTGTGCAGGTGACCTCAGGGAGCTTCTCATGGTGCCTCTGAGAAGTCAGGGAAACTGTGGAGGTGGGAGGGGCATCTCAGGACTCCACTGGGGTTGGTGCATTGGAAGAGGGCCTCATCTCCAGTTGAGGCAGGAACCTCAGGCTTCCTCTGATTTCAGACTCCGAACGCAAGGTCCCTGCAGACTTGGGACAGGAGAGTCAAGCCTCGTCCTCGGTTGAGGCATGGATTTCGGCTTGCCTCTCCAGGTGTTCACGGGGTGAGAGGCCACTTGTCGAGTTGTATTTGAAACCAGGGGTTTTTTTCGGACGATGCACGGGGGAGTCACTGCCCCTTCATGTTGACTTCATTCACAGGGTGGAGTTCGAAGAGGTGTCCGGGCATCGGGTTCTTAACAATACGGGACCTGGAAATCGGGGTCCTTCGGAATGTGGAACCACCCAGGAGGCCGCGTCTGGAATTTGATCGTGAGACCGGCCTTATCCTGAGGAGCGACCGGAAGGTCAGCAACCCCTTCCAGACAAATCAGGGGAGTCGACCCTCCTGTCCAGAGCAGGAGGGTAGAAGGGGCTCAGAGGAAGTGGTGCCGGAAAACCTCGGTGCTCCATTCCAGGGAGACCGGTATGTTGGGGAACTTTGTGGGTCGCATCAAGGGTGCCAAGTACCGTATGGACCTCCAATTCTTAACGTGGGACTTCTCCTGAGATGCTGTAGCGGGAAAGGGTTTCATCTTGCGATGACTGGGGAACCACGTGGTTTTTCTCGAGTTGCGGCGGGATTCTCGAGTTACGACGGGGAATTCAGGATGCCTCTTGTGTTGGCCCAGGGAAGTCCAATCTTCCATTCGAGTTGCGAAGGAAAGCTGGGGATTGCTCTCGAGTGACTGCAGGGCAAATAGACCTCATCTAGGCTTGTGTCCAGAAGTCAACGTTCCTTTCCAGGGTCGACAGGGATCTTGGGGTTGCATTCCAGACCCACCCGGGGAGACAGGCATTCATCTCGAGTGGAAGCAATGAACCCCGATCTGCTCTCGAGTCGCGACGGGTATCTCTTGGATCTCACTGAGTGGACTAAAGGGAGTCAAGCCTCCTGAGGCGTTTGGAGAGAGGTCACGAGATTGGTCTGTAGGCCATGCAGGAGACGAAGGCCCTCGTCTCGCGATGACGGGCGAGTATCCGGGTTTTTCTCGAGCGGCGGCCCCAGTGTGCGGTTTCTCACGAGGTACGATGGCGAGGTCAGTGAGCCTCTGGTGGGGCGCCAGGGAAGTCGGATCTCCATGCGAGTGGCGAGGGGGAGCTCGTCATTGCTCTTGAGTCATGGTGGGGGAATCTGGCCTTGAGACGTGTTGAAGAGGTCTCTCGAGGTCTTGCTCGGGTTGAGGCAGGGAAGCATGGGTTCCTTCGACTTGTGCAGGTGACCTCAGGAGGCTGCTCATGGTGGCTCTGAGAAGTCAGGGAAACTGGAGGTGGGAGGGGCCTCTCGGGACTCTACTGGGTTTGGTGCATTGCAAGAGGGCCTCATCTCCAGTTGAGGCAGGAACCTCAGGGTTCCTCTCATTTCAGACTCCGATGGCAGGGTCCCTGAAGACTGGGGACCGGAGAGTCAGGCCTCGTCTTGGGTTGAGGCATGGAACTCCGCTTGCCTCTGGAGGTGTTCACGTTGGTGAAAGGCCAGTTGTCGAGCTGTATTTGGAACCTGAGGTTTTTTCTGGACGATGCATGGGCGAGTCACTGCCCATTCGTGTTGACTTCATTCACAGGGTGGAGTTCGAAGAGGTGTGCGGGCATCGGGTTCATATCAAGAGGGGACCGGGAAATCACAGTCCTTCGGAATGTGGAACTACCCACGAGGCCACGTCTGGTGAATTTCGTCCTGAGACCAGGCCTCATCATGAGGTGCATCCGGAAGGTCGGCAACCCCTTCCAGACAAAGCAGAGGAGTCGACCCTCCTGTCGAGATCAAGAGGGTAGAAGGGGCTCAGAGGAAGTGGTGCCCGGAAAACCTCGGTGTTCCTCTCGAGGGAAGACCGGTATGACCCGGAACTTTGTGGGTCGCATGAAGCGTGCCAAGTACCTTTTCGACCTCCATTTCTTAACGTGGGACTTGTCCTGAGACGCTGTAGCGGGAAAGGGATTCATCTTGCAATGACGGGGAACCACGTGGTTTTTCTCGAGTTGCGGCGGGATTCTCGAGTTACCGCGGCGAATTCAGGATGCCTCTTGTGTTGGCCCAGGGAAGTCCAATCTTCCATTCAAGTTGCGAAGGAAAGCTGGGGATTTGCTCTCGAGTGACTGCAGGGCAAATTAGACCTCATCTAGGCTTGTGTCCAGAAGCCAGTGTTCCTCTCCAGGGGTGACACAGATCTCGAGGTTGCATTCCAGACTGACCCAGGAGTTCATGGCCTTTCCCGAGTGGAAGCAAGCCTCCATTCTCCTCTGAGCAGTGACGGGTATTTGTTGGAGCCACAGAGTGGCTAAAAGGAGTCCATCCTCCTGTGAGTTTGGAGAAGTGGAATCGGGATTGCGCTCTCTAGGATGGGGGAAACGAAGGCCCTCATCTCGGATGACGGGGGACTTCGGGGTTTTTCTCGAGCGGCGTGCCCCAGTGTGGCTTCTCACGAGGTTACCACGCCAAGCTCAGTGAGCCTATCGGTGGGGCACCAGGGAAGTCGGGTCTCCATGCGAAGTGGCGAGGGGGACGCGTCATTGCTTCCGAGTCATGTAGGGAATCGGGCTCGAGACGCGTTGAAGAAGGACTCTCGAGGTCTTTCTCGGGTGGCGGCAGGAAACCCTCGGTTCCCTCGACTTGTGCAGGTGACTTCAGGGAGCTTCTCACGGTGCTTCTGAGAAGTCAGGGAAACTGTGGAGGTGGGAGGGGCCTCTCGGGACTCCATTGGGGTTTGTGCATTGGAAGAGGGCCTCATCTCCAGGTGAGGCAGGAACCTCAGGGTTCCTGTGATTTCAGACTCCGAACGCAGGGTCCCTGCAGACTTGGGACAGGAGAGTCAGGCCTGGTCTTGGGTTGAGGCATGGAACTTCCCTAGCCTCTCGAGGTGTTCAGGGGGTGAGAGGCCA
This sequence comes from Bos taurus, assembly GCF_002263795.3. NCBI lineage: Eukaryota > Metazoa > Chordata > Mammalia > Artiodactyla > Bovidae > Bos > Bos taurus. The sequence continues at coordinate 855 of NW_020190813.1, read as the reverse complement.
CTTGTCGAGCTGTATTGGAACCTGGGAGTTTTTCGGAGATGCTCGGGTGAGTCACTGCCCCTTCGTGTTGACTTCATTCACAGGGTGGAGTTCGAAGTGGTGTCCGGGCATCGGGTTAACAATACGGGACTGGAATCGGGGTCCTTCGGAATGTGGAACCACCCACGAGGCCGCGTCTGCAATTGATCGTGAGACCGGCCTATCCTGAGGAGCACCAGAAGGTCAGCAACCCCTTCCAGACAAATCAGGGGAGTCGACCTCTGTCACAGAGCGGAGGGTAGAAGGGGCTCAGAGGAAGTGGTGCCGGAAAACCTCGGTGCTCCATTCCAGGGAGACCGGTATGTTGGGGAACTTTGTGGGTCGCATCAAGGGTGCCAAGTACCCGTATGGACCTCCAATTCTTAACGTGGGACTTCTCCTGAGATGCTGTAGCGGGAAAAGGGTTTCATCTTGCGATGACTGGGGAACCACGTGGTTTTTCTCGAGTTGCGGCGGGATTCTCGAGTTACGACGGGGAATTCAGGATGCCTCTTGTGTTGGCCCAGGGAAGTCCAATCTTCCATTCGAGTTGCGAAGGAAAGCTGGGGATTGCTCTCGAGTGACTGCAGGGCCAATAGACCTCATCTAGGCTTGTGTCCAGAAGCCAATGTTCCTCTCCAGGGAGACCGGGATCTCGGGGTTGCATTCCAGACGCACCCGGGGAGACAGGCATTCATCTCGAGTGGAAGCAAGAACCCGCTCTGCTCTCGAGTCGCGACGGGTATCTCTTGGAGCTCACTGGTGGACTAAAGGGAGTCAAGCCTCCTGAGGCGTTTGGAGAGAGGTCACGAGATTGGTCTGTAGGCCATGCAGGAG